>NW_027207682.1:0-147103 GCF_963455315.2 Globicephala melas | reverse complement strand
AAGTTGAAGAAAGGAGCTCAGGGGCACTGTAATTCACAAACCTGCAGAGTTATAAATGACAGCTATCGTCCAAAAATATACTGAAGTAAGGCTGCCAAGAGGACTTGAAAGCGGGACAGAATTGCAGGAAACCGATTTCAGGAGGTAGACTGGAATTGCATTGAAAGCATAGGAAAAGAGGCAGAACGCCCACAATGATGCACTTGGCCAAAAAGGGCGTATGCGTTTTTTCCTGAATATATTCAGGAAAAAACGCATACGCCCTTTTTGGCCAACCAAGCAAGCTTGCAAAGGAAATCTGCACTACAATGAAGTCTCACTTCCCCCCGGTCAAAAGGGCCATCTGAAAAAAGTGTAAAATCCAGAAAGGCAGGACAGGCCATGGAGAACTGGGAGCCTTGTTATGCTGATGGGCGGGATGTAAATTGCCAACAGACACTCGGGAGAAGTGTATGGTGTTTCCTGAAACATCTAAACAACAAAGCAACAGAGCCTAGGGCACTTCCACTTATGGTCCTATAGCTTAGGGAAATTAAAATCAAAAAGACACAGCCACCCCAAAGTTTGGGACGCCTCTGTTTACAAGAACCTCGTTTACCGTACAAGTTCAATATCACAGAAAGTGAAAAATGGATAAAGAACTTGTGGTACTTACGTACAATGCAGTATCACTCAGCAATGAAATCTATGTCATCAGGCCCGTAGCAGCATAATGAGTGGATTCAGGTACGATGATTCTCACTGAAATAAGTCACACAGAAAAAGAAACATCATAAGATATCACTAATACACGGAATGTAAACTTGGCTACACAGGAACTGAATTCCAAAACAGAACAGGGTCTCAAATTTAGAAAACCAACTTATGCTTGCTTAAGGGGAAAGGTGAGTTGGGGTGCTGCATAAAACCAGAGATTGAAATGGGCACAGATAAAGTTCCTTAAGCCAAATATGGAATAGACAAGAGCTACTCCTTGCTCAACGAAATGGACTCAACACCCCATATTAAACGCCTAAGAATGTACCTGACTAGTAAGTATCTTAAAACCTATGGATTGCTATGTCTCCAAAAGAGAATCAAGCGTGTGTACAGGGGCATAAACGCAGCAGTGATAGGATTGGAGAGGTTCGGTGAGCAAATGAAGACCCTTTGAATTCATATTGCATGGTACCCATTCCACGGGTCTCAACTCTCCAGGTTTAAGGTATTCTTCCTTCAGCTAAAACATGCATGTGGAACCCAGAGTATGATCAACCATGTGAACGGGAGACATGTTCAAATATGTCTCAGTTTTCCTCCCCTGGTACTCGGGTGCAACATTCCAGATGCTTTACTAACACTCTCCCCACTTGGAGAGTCAGCGCCTTTAACCTCCTGTTTGGCCCAGTTTGCAATTTCTGCGGAAGATGAACAGGAATAGGGAACACCAATGAGAGACTAGCTGGAGGTGTCTGGACGGGCAAATTTAACTCTCATTTCCCACCAGGAAGAGGAAATAACCAAAGGCTCAGCGTGCCGGGCCGGAACCAGATTAGGGCCTGAAGCCATCCTGCGGTGTTGCGGCCAGCTCAAAAGAAAGCGAGTTGAAGAAAGGAGCTCAGGGGCACTGTAATTCACAAACCTGCAGAGTTATAAATGACAGCTATCGTCCAAAAATATACTGAAGTAAGGCTGCCAAGAGGACTTGAAAGCGGGGCAGAATTGCAGGAAACCGATTTCAGGAGGTAGACTGCAATTGCATTGAAAGCATAGGAAAAGAGGCAGAACGTCCACAATGATGCACTTGGCCAAAAAGGGCGTATGCGTTTTTTCCTGAATATATTCAGGAAAAAACGCATACGCCCTTTTTGGCCAACCAAGCAAGCTTGCAAAGGAAATCTGCACTACAATGAAGTCTCACTTCCCCCCGGTCAAAAGGGCCATCTGAAAAAAGTGTAAAATCCAGAAAGGCAGGACAGGCCATGGAGAACTGGGAGCCTTGTTATGCTGATGGGCGGGATGTAAATTGCCAACAGACACTCGGGAGAAGTGTATGGTGTTTCCTGAAACATCTAAAAAACAAAGCAACAGAGCCTAGGGCACTTCCACTTATGGTCCTATAGCTTAGGGAAATTAAAATCAAAAAGACACAGCCACCCCAAAGTTTGGGACGCCTCTGTTTACAAGAACCTCGTTTACCGTACAAGTTCAATATCACAGAAAGTGAAAAATGGATAAAGAACTTGTGGTACTTACGTACAATGCAGTATCACTCAGCAATGAAATCTATGTCATCAGGCCCGTAGCAGCATAATGAGTGGATTCAGGTACGATGATTCTCACTGAAATAAGTCACACAGAAAAAGAAACATCATAAGATATCACTAATACACGGAATGTAAACTTGGCTACACAGGAACTGAATTACAGAACAGAACAGGGTCTCAAATTTAGAAAACCAACTTATGCTTGCTTAAGGGGAAAGGTGAGTTGGGGTGCTACATAAAACCAGAGATTGAAACGAGCACAGATAAAGTTCCTTAAGCCAAATATGGAATAGACAAGAGCTACTCCTTGCTCAACGAAATGGACTCAACACCCCATATTAAACGCCTAAGAATGTACCTGACTAGTAAGTATCTTAAAACCTATGGATTGCTATGTCTCCAAAAGAGAATCAAGCGTGTGTACAGGGGCATAAACGCAGCAGTGATAGGATTGGAGAGGTTCGGTGAGCAAATGAAGACCCTTTGAAGTCATATTGCATGGTACCCATTCCACGGGTCTCAACTCTCCAGGTTTAAGGTATTCTTCCTTCAGCTAAAACATGCATGTGGAACCCAGAGTATGATTAACCATGTGAACGGGAGACGTGTTCAAATATGTCTCAGTTTTCCTCCCCTGGTACTCGGGTGCAACATTCCAGATGCTTTACTAACACTCTCCCCACTTGGAGAGTCAGCGCCTTTAACCTCCTGTTTGGCCCAGTTTGCAATTTCTGCGGAAGATGAACAGGAATAGGGAACACCAATGAGAGACTAGCTGGAGGTGTCTGGACGGGCAAATTTAACTCTCATTTCCCACCAGGAAGAGGAAATAACCAAAGGCTCAGCGTGCCGGGCCGGAACCAGATTAGGGCCTGAAGCCATCCTGCGGTGTTGCGGCCAGCTCAAAAGAAAGCGAGTTGAAGAAAGGAGCTCAGGGGCACTGTAATTCACAAACCTGCAGAGTTATAAATGACAGCTATCGTCCAAAAATATACTGAAGTAAGGCTGCCAAGAGGACTTGAAAGCGGGGCAGAATTGCAGGAAACCGATTTCAGGAGGTAGACTGGAATTGCATTGAAAGCATAGGAAAAGAGGCAGAACGCCCACAATGATGCACTTGGCCAAAAAGGGCGTATGTGTTTTTTCCTGAATATATTCAGGAAAAAACGCATACACACTTTTTGGCCAACCAAGCAAGCTTGCAAAGGAAATCTGCACTACAATGAAGTCTCACTTCCCCCCGGTCAAAAGGGCCATCTGAAAAAAGTGTAAAATCCAGAAAGGCAGGACAGGCCATGGAGAACTGGGAGCCTTGTTATGCTGATGGGCGGGATGTAAATTGCCAACAGACACTCGGGAGAAGTGTATGGTGTTTCCTGAAACATCTAAACAACAAAGCAACAGAGCCTAGGGCACTTCCACTTATGGTCCTATAGCTTAGGGAAATTAAAATCAAAAAGACACAGCCACCCCAAAGTTTGGGACGCCTCTGTTTACAAGAACCTCGTTTACCGTACAAGTTCAATATCACAGAAAGTGAAAAATGGATAAAGAACTTGTGGTACTTACGTACAATGCAGTATCACTCAGCAATGAAATCTATGTCATCAGGCCCGTAGCAGCATAATGAGTGGATTCAGGTACGATGATTCTCACTGAAATAAGTCACACAGAAAAAGAAACATCATAAGATATCACTAATACACGGAATGTAAACTTGGCTACACAGGAACTGAATTCCAAAACAGAACAGAGTCTCAAATTTAGAAAACCAACTTATGCTTGCTTAAGGGGAAAGGTGAGTTGGGGTGCTGCATAAAACCAGAGATTGAAATGGGCACAGATAAAGTTCCTTAAGCCAAATATGGAATAGACAAGAGCTACTCCTTGCTCAACGAAATGGACTCAACACCCCATATTAAACGCCTAAGAATGTACCTGACTAGTAAGTATCTTAAAACCTATGGATTGCTATGTCTCCAAAAGAGAATCAAGCGTGTGTACAGGGGCATAAACGCAGCAGTGATACGATTGGAGAGGTTCGGTGAGCAAATGAAGACCCTTTGAAGTCATATTGCATGGTACCCATTCCACGGGTCTCAACTCTCCAGGTTTAAGGTATTCTTCCTTCAGCTAAAACATGCATGTGGAACCCAGAGTATGATCAACCATGTGAACGGGAGACGTGTTCAAATATGTCTCAGTTTTCCTCCCCTGGTACTCGGGTGCAACATTCCAGATGCTTTAGTAACACTCTCCCCACTTGGAGAGTCAGCGCCTTTAACCTCCTGTTTGGCCCAGTTTGCAATTTCTGCGGAAGATGAACAGGAATAGGGAACACCAATGAGAGACTAGCTGGAGGTGTCTGGACGGGCAAATTTAACTCTCATTTCCCACCAGGAAGAGGAAATAACCAAAGGCTCAGCGTGCCGGGCCGGAACCAGATTAGGGCCTGAAGCCATCCTGCGGTGTTGCGGCCAGCTCAAAAGAAAGCGAGTTGAAGAAAGGAGCTCAGGGGCACTGTAATTCACAAACCTGCAGAGTTATAAATGACAGCTATCGTCCAAAAATATACTGAAGTAAGGCTGCCAAGAGGACTTGAAAGCGGGGCAGAATTGCAGGAAACCGATTTCAGGAGGTAGACTGGAATTGCATTGAAAGCATAGGAAAAGAGGCAGAACGCCACAATGATGCACTTGGCCAAAAAGGGCGTATGTGTTTTTTCCTGAATATATTCAGGAAAAAACGCATACGCCCTTTTTGGCCAACCAAGCAAGCTTGCAAAGGAAATCTGCACTACAATGAAGTCTCACTTCCCCCCGGTCAAAAGGGCCATCTGAAAAAAGTGTAAAATCCAGAAAGGCAGGACAGGCCATGGAGAACTGGGAGCCTTGTTATGCTGATGGGCGGGATGTAAATTGCCAACAGACACTCGGGAGAAGTGTATGGTGTTTCCTGAAACATCTAAACAACAAAGCAACAGAGCCTAGGGCACTTCCACTTATGGTCCTATAGCTTAGGGAAATTAAAATCAAAAAGACACAGCCACCCCAAAGTTTGGGACGCCTCTGTTTACAAGAACCTCGTTTACCGTACAAGTTCAATATCACAGAAAGTGAAAAATGGATAAAGAACTTGTGGTACTTACGTACAATGCAGTATCACTCAGCAATGAAATCTATGTCATCAGGCCCGTAGCAGCATAATGAGTGGATTCAGGTACGATGATTCTCACTGAAATAAGTCACACAGAAAAAGAAACATCATAAGATATCAGTAATACACGGAATGTAAACTTGGCTACACAGGAACTGAATTACAGAACAGAACAGGGTCTCAAATTTAGAAAACCAACTTATGCTTGCTTAAGGGGAAAGGTGAGTTGGGGTGCTGCATAAAACCAGAGATTGAAACGAGCACAGATAAAGTTCCTTAAGGCAAATATGGAATAGACAAGAGCTACTCCTTGCTCAACGAAATGGACTCAACACCCCATATTAAACGCCTAAGAATGTACCTGACTAGTAAGTATCTTAAAACCTATGGATTGCTATGTCTCCAAAAGAGAATCAAGCGTGTGTACAGGGGCATAAACGCAGCAGTGATAGGATTGGAGAGGTTCGGTGAGCAAATGAAGACCCTTTGAAGTCATATTGCATGGTACCCATTCCACGGGTCTCAACTCTCCAGGTTTAAGGTATTCTTCCTTCAGCTAAAACATGCATGTGGAACCCAGAGTATGATCAACCATGTGAACGGGAGACGTGTTCAAATATGTCTCAGTTTTCCTCCCCTGGTACTCAGGTGCAACATTCCAGATGCTTTACTAACACTCTCCCCACTTGGAGAGTCAGCGCCTTTAACCTCCTGTTTGGCCCAGTTTGCAATTTCTGCGGAAGATGAACAGGAATAGGGAACACCAATGAGAGACTAGCTGGAGGTGTCTGGACGGGCAAATTTAACTCTCATTTCCCACCAGGAAGAGGAAATAACCAAAGGCTCAGCGTGCCGGGCCAGAACCAGATTAGGGCCTGAAGCCATCCTGCGGTGTTGCGGCCAGCTCAAAAGAAAGCGAGTTGAAGAAAGGAGCTCAGGGGCACTGTAATTCACAAACCTGCAGAGTTATAAATGACAGCTATCGTCCAAAAATATACTGAAGTAAGGCTGCCAAGAGGACTTGAAAGCGGGGCAGAATTGCAGGAAACCGATTTCAGGAGGTAGACTGGAATTGCATTGAAAGCATAGGAAAAGAGGCAGAACGCCCACAATGATGCACTTGGCCAAAAAGGGCGTATGTGTTTTTTCCTGAATATATTCAGGAAAAAACGCATACACCCTTTTTGGCCAACCAAGCAAGCTTGCAAAGGAAATCGGCACTACAATGAAGTCTCACTTCCCCCCGGTCAAAAGGGCCATCTGAAAAAAGTGTAAAATCCAGAAAGGCAGGACAGGCCATGGAGAACTGGGAGCCTTGTTATGCTGATGGGCGGGATGTAAATTGCCAACAGACACTCGGGAGAAGTGTATGGTGTTTCCTGAAACATCTAAAAAACAAAGCAACAGAGCCTAGGGCACTTCCACTTATGGTCCTATAGCTTAGGGAAATTAAAATCAAAAAGACACAGCCACCCCAAAGTTTGGGACGCCTCTGTTTACAAGAACCTCGTTTACCGTACAAGTTCAATATCACAGAAAGTGAAAAATGGATAAAGAAGTCGTGGTACTTACGTACAATGCAGTATCACTCAGCAATGAAATCTATGTCATCAGGCCCGTAGCAGCATAATGAGTGGATTCAGGTACGATGATTCTCACTGAAATAAGTCACACAGAAAAAGAAACATCATAAGATATCAGTAATACACGGAATGTAAACTTGGCTACACAGGAACTGAATTACAGAACAGAACAGTGTCTCAAATTTAGAAAACCAACTTATGCTTGCTTAAGGGGAAAGGTGAGTTGGGGTGCTGCATAAAACCAGAGATTGAAACGAGCACAGATAAAGTTCCTTAAGCCAAATATGGAATAGACAAGAGCTACTCCTTGCTCAACGAAATGGACTCAACACCCCATATTAAACGCCTAAGAATGTACCTGACTAGTAAGTATCTTAAAACCTATGGATTGCTATGTCTCCAAAAGAGAATCAAGTGTGTGTACAGGGGCATAAACGCAGCAGTGATAGGATTGGAGAGGTTCGGTGAGCAAATGAAGACCCTTTGAAGTCATATTGCATGGTACCCATTCCACGGGTCTCAACTCTCCAGGTTTAAGGTATTCTTCCTTCAGCTAAAACATGCATGTGGAACCCAGAGTATGATCAACCATGTGAACGGGAGACGTGTTCAAATATGTCTCAGTTTTCCTCCCCTGGTACTCGGGTGCAACATTCCAGATGCTTTACTAACACTCTCCCCACTTGGAGAGTCAGCGCCTTTAACCTCCTGTTTGGCCCAGTTTGCAATTTCTGCGGAAGATGAACAGGAATAGGGAACACCAATGAGAGACTAGCTGGAGGTGTCTGGACGGGCAAATTTAACTCTCATTTCCCACCAGGAAGAGGAAATAACCAAAGGCTCAGCGTGCCGGGCCGGAACCAGATTAGGGCCTGAAGCCATCCTGCGGTGTTGCGGCCAGCTCAAAAGAAAGCGAGTTGAAGAAAGGAGCTCAGGGGCACTGTAATTCACAAACCTGCAGAGTTATAAATGACAGCTATCGTCCAAAAATATACTGAAGTAAGGCTGCCAAGAGGACTTGAAAGCGGGACAGAATTGCAGGAAACCGATTTCAGGAGGTAGACTGGAATTGCATTGAAAGCATAGGAAAAGAGGCAGAACGCCCACAATGATGCACTTGGCCAAAAAGGGCGTATGTGTTTTTTCCTGAATATATTCAGGAAAAAACGCATACGCCCTTTTTGGCCAACCAAGCAAGCTTGCAAAGGAAATCTGCACTACAATGAAGTCTCACTTCCCCCCGGTCAAAAGGGCCATCTGAAAAAAGTGTAAAATCCAGAAAGGCAGGACAGGCCATGGAGAACTGGGAGCCTTGTTATGCTGATGGGCGGGATGTAAATTGCCAACAGACACTCGGGAGAAGTGTATGGTGTTTCCTGAAACATCTAAACAACAAAGCAACAGAGCCTAGGGCACTTCCACTTATGGTCCTATAGCTTAGGGAAATTAAAATCAAAAAGACACAGCCACCCCAAAGTTTGGGACGCCTCTGTTTACAAGAACCTCGTTTACCGTACAAGTTCAATATCACAGAAAGTGAAAAATGGATAAAGAACTTGTGGTACTTACGTACAATGCAGTATCACTCAGCAATGAAATCTATGTCATCAGGCCCGTAGCAGCATAATGAGTGGATTCAGGTACGATGATTCTCACTGAAATAAGTCACACAGAAAAAGAAACATCATAAGATATCACTAATACACGGAATGTAAACTTGGCTACACAGGAACTGAATTCCAAAACAGAACAGGGTCTCAAATTTAGAAAACCAACTTATGCTTGCTTAAGGGGAAAGGTGAGTTGGGGTGCTGCATAAAACCAGAGATTGAAATGGGCACAGATAAAGTTCCTTAAGCCAAATATGGAATAGACAAGAGCTACTCCTTGCTCAACGAAATGGACTCAACACCCCATATTAAACGCCTAAGAATGTACCTGACTAGTAAGTATCTTAAAACCTATGGATTGCTATGTCTCCAAAAGAGAATCAAGCGTGTGTACAGGGGCATAAACGCAGCAGTGATAGGATTGGAGAGGTTCGGTGAGCAAATGAAGACCCTTTGAAGTCATATTGCATGGTACCCATTCCACGGGTCTCAACTCTCCAGGTTTAAGGTATTCTTCCTTCAGCTAAAACATGCATGTGGAACCCAGAGTATGATCAACCATGTGAACGGGAGACGTGTTCAAATATGTCTCAGTTTTCCTCCCCTGGTACTCGGGTGCAACATTCCAGATGCTTTAGTAACACTCTCCCCACTTGGAGAGTCAGCGCCTTTAACCTCCTGTTTGGCCCAGTTTGCAATTTCTGCGGAAGATGAACAGGAATAGGGAACACCAATGAGAGACTAGCTGGAGGTGTCTGGACGGGCAAATTTAACTCTCATTTCCCACCAGGAAGAGGAAATAACCAAAGGCTCAGCGTGCCGGGCCGGAACCAGATTAGGGCCTGAAGCCATCCTGCGGTGTTGCGGCCAGCTCAAAAGAAAGCGAGTTGAAGAAAGGAGCTCAGGGGCACTGTAATTCACAAACCTGCAGAGTTATAAATGACAGCTATCGTCCAAAAATATACTGAAGTAAGGCTGCCAAGAGGACTTGAAAGCGGGGCAGAATTGCAGGAAACCGATTTCAGGAGGTAGACTGGAATTGCATTGAAAGCATAGGAAAAGAGGCAGAACGCCCACAATGATGCACTTGGCCAAAAAGGGCGTATGTGTTTTTTCCTGAATATATTCAGGAAAAAACGCATACACCCTTTTTGGCCAACCAAGCAAGCTTGCAAAGGAAATCGGCACTACAATGAAGTCTCACTTCCCCCCGGTCAAAAGGGCCATCTGAAAAAAGTGTAAAATCCAGAAAGGCAGGACAGGCCATGGAGAACTGGGAGCCTTGTTATGCTGATGGGCGGGATGTAAATTGCCAACAGACACTCGGGAGAAGTGTATGGTGTTTCCTGAAACATCTAAACAACAAAGCAACAGAGCCTAGGGCACTTCCACTTATGGTCCTATAGCTTAGGGAAATTAAAATCAAAAAGACACAGCCACCCCAAAGTTTGGGACGCCTCTGTTTACAAGAACCTCGTTTACCGTACAAGTTCAATATCACAGAAAGTGAAAAATGGATAAAGAAGTTGTGGTACTTACGTACAATGCAGTATCACTCAGCAATGAAATCTATGTCATCAGGCCCGTAGCAGCATAATGAGTGGATTCAGGTACGATGATTCTCACTGAAATAAGTCACACAGAAAAAGAAACATCATAAGATATCAGTAATACACGGAATGTAAACTTGGCTACACAGGAACTGAATTACAGAACAGAACAGTGTCTCAAATTTAGAAAACCAACTTATGCTTGCTTAAGGGGAAAGGTGAGTTGGGGTGCTGCATAAAACCAGAGATTGAAACGAGCACAGATAAAGTTCCTTAAGCCAAATATGGAATAGACAAGAGCTACTCCTTGCTCAACGAAATGGACTCAACACCCCATATTAAACGCTTAAGAATGTACCTGACTAGTAAGTATCTTAAAACCTATGGATTGCTATGTCTCCAAAAGAGAATCAAGCGTGTGTACAGGGGCATAAACGCAGCAGTGATAGGATTGGAGAGGTTCGGTGAGCAAATGAAGACCCTTTGAAGTCATATTGCATGGTACCCATTCCACGGGTCTCAACTCTCCAGGTTTAAGGTATTCTTCCTTCAGCTAAAACATGCATGTGGAACCCAGAGTATGATCAACCATGTGAACGGGAGACGTGTTCAAATATGTCTCAGTTTTCCTCCCCTGGTACTCAGGTGCAACATTCCAGATGCTTTACTAACACTCTCCCCACTTGGAGAGTCAGCGCCTTTAACCTCCTGTTTGGCCCAGTTTGCAATTTCTGCGGAAGATGAACAGGAATAGGGAACACCAATGAGAGACTAGCTGGAGGTGTCTGGACGGGCAAATTTAACTCTCATTTCCCACCAGGAAGAGGAAATAACCAAAGGCTCAGCGTGCCGGGCCGGAACCAGATTAGGGCCTGAAGCCATCCTGTGGTGTTGCGGCCAGCTCAAAAGAAAGCGAGTTGAAGAAAGGAGCTCAGGGGCACTGTAATTCACAAACCTGCAGAGTTATAAATGACAGCTATCGTCCAAAAATATACTGAAGTAAGGCTGCCAAGAGGACTTGAAAGCGGGGCAGAATTGCAGGAAACCGATTTCAGGAGGTAGACTGGAATTGCATTGAAAGCATAGGAAAAGAGGCAGAACGCCCACAATGATGCACTTGGCCAAAAAGGGCGTATGTGTTTTTTCCTGAATATATTCAGGAAAAAACGCATACACCCTTTTTGGCCAACCAAGCAAGCTTGCAAAGGAAATCGGCACTACAATGAAGTCTCACTTCCCCCCGGTCAAAAGGGCCATCTGAAAAAAGTGTAAAATCCAGAAAGGCAGGACAGGCCATGGAGAACTGGGAGCCTTGTTATGCTGATGGGCGGGATGTAAATTGCCAACAGACACTCGGGAGAAGTGTATGGTGTTTCCTGAAACATCTAAAAAACAAAGCAACAGAGCCTAGGGCACTTCCACTTATGGTCCTATAGCTTAGGGAAATTAAAATCAAAAAGACACAGCCACCCCAAAGTTTGGGACGCCTCTGTTTACAAGAACCTCGTTTACCGTACAAGTTCAATATCACAGAAAGTGAAAAATGGATAAAGAAGTTGTGGTACTTACGTACAATGCAGTATCACTCAGCAATGAAATCTATGTCATCAGGCCCGTAGCAGCATAATGAGTGGATTCAGGTACGATGATTCTCACTGAAATAAGTCACACAGAAAAAGAAACATCATAAGATATCAGTAATACACGGAATGTAAACTTGGCTACACAGGAACTGAATTACAGAACAGAACAGTGTCTCAAATTTAGAAAACCAACTTATGCTTGCTTAAGGGGAAAGGTGAGTTGGGGTGCTGCATAAAACCAGAGATTGAAACGAGCACAGATAAAGTTCCTTAAGCCAAATATGGAATAGACAAGAGCTACTCCTTGCTCAACGAAATGGACTCAACACCCCATATTAAACGCCTAAGAATGTACCTGACTAGTAAGTATCTTAAAACCTATGGATTGCTATGTCTCCAAAAGAGAATCAAGTGTGTGTACAGGGGCATAAACGCAGCAGTGATAGGATTGGAGAGGTTCGGTGAGCAAATGAAGACCCTTTGAAGTCATATTGCATGGTACCCATTCCACGGGTCTCAACTCTCCAGGTTTAAGGTATTCTTCCTTCAGCTAAAACATGCATGTGGAACCCAGAGTATGATCAACCATGTGAACGGGAGACGTGTTCAAATATGTCTCAGTTTTCCTCCCCTGGTACTCGGGTGCAACATTCCAGATGCTTTACTAACACTCTCCCCACTTGGAGAGTCAGCGCCTTTAACCTCCTGTTTGGCCCAGTTTGCAATTTCTGCGGAAGATGAACAGGAATAGGGAACACCAATGAGAGACTAGCTGGAGGTGTCTGGACGGGCAAATTTAACTCTCATTTCCCACCAGGAAGAGGAAATAACCAAAGGCTCAGCGTGCCGGGCCGGAACCAGATTAGGGCCTGAAGCCATCCTGCGGTGTTGCGGCCAGCTCAAAAGAAAGCGAGTTGAAGAAAGGAGCTCAGGGGCACTGTAATTCACAAACCTGCAGAGTTATAAATGACAGCTATCGTCCAAAAATATACTGAAGTAAGGCTGCCAAGAGGACTTGAAAGCGGGACAGAATTGCAGGAAACCGATTTCAGGAGGTAGACTGGAATTGCATTGAAAGCATAGGAAAAGAGGCAGAACGCCCACAATGATGCACTTGGCCAAAAAGGGCGTATGTGTTTTTTCCTGAATATATTCAGGAAAAAACGCATACGCCCTTTTTGGCCAACCAAGCAAGCTTGCAAAGGAAATCTGCACTACAATGAAGTCTCACTTCCCCCCGGTCAAAAGGGCCATCTGAAAAAAGTGTAAAATCCAGAAAGGCAGGACAGGCCATGGAGAACTGGGAGCCTTGTTATGCTGATGGGCGGGATGTAAATTGCCAACAGACACTCGGGAGAAGTGTATGGTGTTTCCTGAAACATCTAAACAACAAAGCAACAGAGCCTAGGGCACTTCCACTTATGGTCCTATAGCTTAGGGAAATTAAAATCAAAAAGACACAGCCACCCCAAAGTTTGGGACGCCTCTGTTTACAAGAACCTCGTTTACCGTACAAGTTCAATATCACAGAAAGTGAAAAATGGATAAAGAACTTGTGGTACTTACGTACAATGCAGTATCACTCAGCAATGAAATCTATGTCATCAGGCCCGTAGCAGCATAATGAGTGGATTCAGGTACGATGATTCTCACTGAAATAAGTCACACAGAAAAAGAAACATCATAAGATATCACTAATACACGGAATGTAAACTTGGCTACACAGGAACTGAATTCCAAAACAGAACAGGGTCTCAAATTTAGAAAACCAACTTATGCTTGCTTAAGGGGAAAGGTGAGTTGGGGTGCTGCATAAAACCAGAGATTGAAATGGGCACAGATAAAGTTCCTTAAGCCAAATATGGAATAGACAAGAGCTACTCCTTGCTCAACGAAATGGACTCAACACCCCATATTAAACGCCTAAGAATGTACCTGACTAGTAAGTATCTTAAAACCTATGGATTGCTATGTCTCCAAAAGAGAATCAAGCGTGTGTACAGGGGCATAAACGCAGCAGTGATACGATTGGAGAGGTTCGGTGAGCAAATGAAGACCCTTTGAAGTCATATTGCATGGTACCCATTCCACGGGTCTCAACTCTCCAGGTTTAAGGTATTCTTCCTTCAGCTAAAACATGCATGTGGAACCCAGAGTATGATCAACCATGTGAACGGGAGACGTGTTCAAATATGTCTCAGTTTTCCTCCCCTGGTACTCGGGTGCAACATTCCAGATGCTTTAGTAACACTCTCCCCACTTGGAGAGTCAGCGCCTTTAACCTCCTGTTTGGCCCAGTTTGCAATTTCTGCGGAAGATGAACAGGAATAGGGAACACCAATGAGAGACTAGCTGGAGGTGTCTGGACGGGCAAATTTAACTCTCATTTCCCACCAGGAAGAGGAAATAACCAAAGGCTCAGCGTGCCGGGCCGGAACCAGATTAGGGCCTGAAGCCATCCTGCGGTGTTGCGGCCAGCTCAAAAGAAAGCGAGTTGAAGAAAGGAGCTCAGGGGCACTGTAATTCACAAACCTGCAGAGTTATAAATGACAGCTATCGTCCAAAAATATACTGAAGTAAGGCTGCCAAGAGGACTTGAAAGCGGGGCAGAATTGCAGGAAACCGATTTCAGGAGGTAGACTGGAATTGCATTGAAAGCATAGGAAAAGAGGCAGAACGCCCACAATGATGCACTTGGCCAAAAAGGGCGTATGTGTTTTTTCCTGAATATATTCAGGAAAAAACGCATACACCCTTTTTGGCCAACCAAGCAAGCTTGCAAAGGAAATCGGCACTACAATGAAGTCTCACTTCCCCCCGGTCAAAAGGGCCATCTGAAAAAAGTGTAAAATCCAGAAAGGCAGGACAGGCCATGGAGAACTGGGAGCCTTGTTATGCTGATGGGCGGGATGTAAATTGCCAACAGCCACTCGGGAGAAGTGTATGGTGTTTCCTGAAACATCTAAAAAACAAAGCAACAGAGCCTAGGGCACTTCCACTTATGGTCCTATAGCTTAGGGAAATTAAAATCAAAAAGACACAGCCACCCCAAAGTTTGGGACGCCTCTGTTTACAAGAACCTCGTTTACCGTACAAGTTCAATATCACAGAAAGTGAAAAATGGATAAAGAACTTGTGGTACTTACGTACAATGCAGTATCACTCAGCAATGAAATCTATGTCATCAGGCCCGTAGCAGCATAATGAGTGGATTCAGGTACGATGATTCTCACTGAAATAAGTCACACAGAAAAAGAAACATCATAAGATATCACTAATACACGGAATGTAAACTTGGCTACACAGGAACTGAATTACAGAACAGAACAGGGTCTCAAATTTAGAAAAACAACTTATGCTTGCTTAAGGGGAAAGGTGAGTTGGGGTGCTACATAAAACCAGAGATTGAAACGAGCACAGATAAAGTTCCTTAAGCCAAATATGGAATAGACAAGAGCTACTCCTTGCTCAACGAAATGGACTCAACACCCCATATTAAACGCCTAAGAATGTCCCTGACTAGTAAGTATCTTAAAACCTATGGATTGCTATGTCTCCAAAAGAGAATCAAGCGTGTGTACAGGGGCATAAACGCAGCAGTGATAGGATTGGAGAGGTTCGGTGAGCAAATGAAGACCCTTTGAAGTCATATTGCATGGTACCCATTCCACGGGTCTCAACTCTCCAGGTTTAAGGTATTCTTCCTTCAGCTAAAACATGCATGTGGAACCCAGAGTATGATCAACCATGTGAACGGGAGACGTGTTCAAATATGTCTCAGTTTTCCTCCCCTGGTACTCGGGTGCAACATTCCAGATGCTTTACTAACACTCTCCCCACTTGGAGAGTCAGCGCCTTTAACCTCCTGTTTGGCCCAGTTTGCAATTTCTGCGGAAGATGAACAGGAATAGGGAACACCAATGAGAGACTAGCTGGAGGTGTCTGGACGGGCAAATTTAACTCTCATTTCCCACCAGGAAGAGGAAATAACCAAAGGCTCAGTGTGCCGGGCCGGAACCAGATTAGGGCCTGAAGCCATCCTGCGGTGTTGCGGCCAGCTCAAAAGAAAGCGAGTTGAAGAAAGGAGCTCAGGGGCACTGTAATTCACAAACCTGCAGAGTTATAAATGACAGCTATCGTCCAAAAATATACTGAAGTAAGGCTGCCAAGAGGACTTGAAAGCGGGGCAGAATTGCAGGAAACCGATTTCAGGAGGTAGACTGGAATTGCATTGAAAGCATAGGAAAAGAGGCAGAACGCCCACAATGATGCACTTGGCCAAAAAGGGCGTATGTGTTTTTTCCTGAATATATTCAGGAAAAAACGCATACACCCTTTTTGGCCAACCAAGCAAGCTTGCAAAGGAAATCTGCACTACAATGAAGTCTCACTTCCCCCCGGTCAAAAGGGCCATCTGAAAAAAGTGTAAAATCCAGAAAGGCAGGACAGGCCATGGAGAACTGGGAGCCTTGTTATGCTGATGGGCGGGATGTAAATTGCCAACAGACACTCGGGAGAAGTGTATGGTGTTTCCTGAAACATCTAAACAACAAAGCAACAGAGCCTAGGGCACTTCCACTTATGGTCCTGTAGCTTAGGGAAATTAAAATCAAAAAGACACAGCCACCCCAAAGTTTGGGACGCCTCTGTTTACAAGAACCTCGTTTACCGTACAAGTTCAATATCACAGAAAGTGAAAAATGGATAAAGAACTTGTGGTACTTACGTACAATGCAGTATCACTCAGCAATGAAATCTATGTCATCAGGCCCGTAGCAGCATAATGAGTGGATTCAGGTACGATGATTCTCACTGAAATAAGTCACACAGAAAAAGAAACATCATAAGATATCACTAATACACGGAATGTAAACTTGGCTACACAGGAACTGAATTCCAAAACAGAACAGGGTCTCAAATTTAGAAAACCAACTTATGCTTGCTTAAGGGGAAAGGTGAGTTGGGGTGCTGCATAAAACCAGAGATTGAAATGGGCACAGATAAAGTTCCTTAAGCCAAATATGGAATAGACAAGAGCTACTCCTTGCTCAACGAAATGGACTCAACACCCCATATTAAACGCCTAAGAATGTACCTGACTAGTAAGTATCTTAAAACCTATGGATTGCTATGTCTCCAAAAGAGAATCAAGCGTGTGTACAGGGGCATAAACGCAGCAGTGATACGATTGGAGAGGTTCGGTGAGCAAATGAAGACCCTTTGAAGTCATATTGCATGGTACCCATTCCACGGGTCTCAACTCTCCAGGTTTAAGGTATTCTTCCTTCAGCTAAAACATGCATGTGGAACCCAGAGTATGATCAACCATGTGAACGGGAGACGTGTTCAAATATGTCTCAGTTTTCCTCCCCTGGTACTCGGGTGCAACATTCCAGATGCTTTAGTAACACTCTCCCCACTTGGAGAGTCAGCGCCTTTAACCTCCTGTTTGGCCCAGTTTGCAATTTCTGCGGAAGATGAACAGGAATAGGGAACACCAATGAGAGACTAGCTGGAGGTGTCTGGACGGGCAAATTTAACTCTCATTTCCCACCAGGAAGAGGAAATAACCAAAGGCTCAGCGTGCCGGGCCGGAATCAGATTAGGGCCTGAAGCCATCCTGCGGTGTTGCGGCCAGCTCAAAAGAAAGCGAGTTGAAGAAAGGAGCTCAGGGGCACTGTAATTCACAAACCTGCAGAGTTATAAATGACAGCTATCGTCCAAAAATATACTGAAGTAAGGCTGCCAAGAGGACTTGAAAGCGGGGCAGAATTGCAGGAAACCGATTTCAGGAGGTAGACTGGAATTGCATTGAAAGCATAGGAAAAGAGGCAGAACGCCACAATGATGCACTTGGCCAAAAAGGGCGTATGTGTTTTTTCCTGAATATATTCAGGAAAAAACGCATACGCCCTTTTTGGCCAACCAAGCAAGCTTGCAAAGGAAATCTGCACTACAATGAAGTCTCACTTCCCCCCGGTCAAAAGGGCCATCTGAAAAAAGTGTAAAATCCAGAAAGGCAGGACAGGCCATGGAGAACTGGGAGCCTTGTTATGCTGATGGGCGGGATGTAAATTGCCAACAGACACTCGGGAGAAGTGTATGGTGTTTCCTGAAACATCTAAACAACAAAGCAACAGAGCCTAGGGCACTTCCACTTATGGTCCTATAGCTTAGGGAAATTAAAATCAAAAAGACACAGCCACCCCAAAGTTTGGGACGCCTCTGTTTACAAGAACCTCGTTTACCGTACAAGTTCAATATCACAGAAAGTGAAAAATGGATAAAGAACTTGTGGTACTTACGTACAATGCAGTATCACTCAGCAATGAAATCTATGTCATCAGGCCCGTAGCAGCATAATGAGTGGATTCAGGTACGATGATTCTCACTGAAATAAGTCACACAGAAAAAGAAACATCATAAGATATCAGTAATACACGGAATGTAAACTTGGCTACACAGGAACTGAATTACAGAACAGAACAGGGTCTCAAATTTAGAAAACCAACTTATGCTTGCTTAAGGGGAAAGGTGAGTTGGGGTGCTGCATAAAACCAGAGATTGAAACGAGCACAGATAAAGTTCCTTAAGCCAAATATGGAATAGACAAGAGCTACTCCTTGCTCAACGAAATGGACTCAACACCCCATATTAAACGCCTAAGAATGTACCTGACTAGTAAGTATCTTAAAACCTATGGATTGCTATGTCTCCAAAAGAGAATCAAGCGTGTGTACAGGGGCATAAACGCAGCAGTGATAGGATTGGAGAGGTTCGGTGAGCAAATGAAGACCCTTTGAAGTCATATTGCATGGTACCCATTCCACGGGTCTCAACTCTCCAGGTTTAAGGTATTCTTCCTTCAGCTAAAACATGCATGTGGAACCCAGAGTATGATCAACCATGTGAACGGGAGACGTGTTCAAATATGTCTCAGTTTTCCTCCCCTGGTACTCGGGTGCAACATTCCAGATGCTTTAGTAACACTCTCCCCACTTGGAGAGTCAGCGCCTTTAACCTCCTGTTTGGCCCAGTTTGCAATTTCTGCGGAAGATGAACAGGAATAGGGAACACCAATGAGAGACTAGCTGGAGGTGTCTGGACGGGCAAATTTAACTCTCATTTCCCACCAGGAAGAGGAAATAACCAAAGGCTCAGCGTGCCGGGCCGGAACCAGATTAGGGCCTGAAGCCATCCTGCGGTGTTGCGGCCAGCTCAAAAGAAAGCGAGTTGAAGAAAGGAGCTCAGGGGCACTGTAATTCACAAACCTGCAGAGTTATAAATGACAGCTATCGTCCAAAAATATACTGAAGTAAGGCTGCCAAGAGGACTTGAAAGCGGGGCAGAATTGCAGGAAACCGATTTCAGGAGGTAGACTGGAATTGCATTGAAAGCATAGGAAAAGAGGCAGAACGCCACAATCATGCACTTGGCCAAAAAGGGCGTATGCGTTTTTTCCTGAATATATTCAGGAAAAAACGCATACGCCCTTTTTGGCCAACCAAGCAAGCTTGCAAAGGAAATCTGCACTACAATGAAGTCTCACTTCCCCCCGGTCAAAAGGGCCATCTGAAAAAAGTGTAAAATCCAGAAAGGCAGGACAGGCCATGGAGAACTGGGAGCCTTGTTATGCTGATGGGCGGGATGTAAATTGCCAACAGACACTTGGGAGAAGTGTATGGTGTTTCCTGAAACATCTAAACAACAAAGCAACAGAGCCTAGGGCACTTCCACTTATGGTCCTATAGCTTAGGGAAATTAAAATCAAAAAGACACAGCCACCCCAAAGTTTGGGACGCCTCTGTTTACAAGAACCTCGTTTACCGTACAAGTTCAATATCACAGAAAGTGAAAAATGGATAAAGAACTTGTGGTACTTACGTACAATGCAGTATCACTCAGCAATGAAATCTATGTCATCAGGCCCGTAGCAGCATAATGAGTGGATTCAGGTACGATGATTCTCACTGAAATAAGTCACACAGAAAAAGAAACATCATAAGATATCACTAATACACGGAATGTAAACTTGGCTACACAGGAACTGAATTACAGAACAGAACAGGGTCTCAAATTTAGAAAACCAACTTATGCTTGCTTAAGGGGAAAGGTGAGTTGGGGTGCTGCATAAAACCAGAGATTGAAACGAGCACAGATAAAGTTCCTTAAGCCAAATATGGAATAGACAAGAGCTACTCCTTGCTCAACGAAATGGACTCAACACCCCATATTAAACGCCTAAGAATGTACCTGACTAGTAAGTATCTTAAAACCTATGGATTGCTATGTCTCCAAAAGAGAATCAAGCGTGTGTACAGGGGCATAAACGCAGCAGTGATAGGATTGGAGAGGTTCGGTGAGCAAATGAAGACCCTTTGAATTCATATTGCATGGTACCCATTCCACGGGTCTCAACTCTCCAGGTTTAAGGTATTCTTCCTTCAGCTAAAACATGCATGTGGAACCCAGAGTATGATCAACCATGTGAACGGGAGACGTGTTCAAATATGTCTCAGTTTTCCTCCCCTGGTACTCGGGTGCAACATTCCAGATGCTTTACTAACACTCTCCCCACTTGGAGAGTCAGCGCCTTTAACCTCCTGTTTGGCCCAGTTTGCAATTTCTGCGGAAGATGAACAGGAATAGGGAACACCAATGAGAGACTAGCTGGAGGTGTCTGGACGGGCAAATTTAACTCTCATTTCCCACCAGGAAGAGGAAATAACCAAAGGCTCAGCGTGCCGGGCCGGAACCAGATTAGGGCCTGAAGCCATCCTGCGGTGTTGCGGCCAGCTCAAAAGAAAGCGAGTTGAAGAAAGGAGCTCAGGGGCACTGTAATTCACAAACCTGCAGAGTTATAAATGACAGCTATCGTCCAAAAATATACTGAAGTAAGGCTGCCAAGAGGACTTGAAAGCGGGGCAGAATTGCAGGAAACCGATTTCAGGAGGTAGACTGGAATTGCATTGAAAGCATAGGAAAAGAGGCAGAACGCCCACAATGATGCACTTGGCCAAAAAGGGCGTATGTGTTTTTTCCTGAATATATTCAGGAAAAAACGCATACACCCTTTTTGGCCAACCAAGCAAGCTTGCAAAGGAAATCGGCACTACAATGAAGTCTCACTTCCCCCCGGTCAAAAGGGCCATCTGAAAAAAGTGTAAAATCCAGAAAGGCAGGACAGGCCATGGAGAACTGGGAGCCTTGTTATGCTGATGGGCGGGATGTAAATTGCCAACAGACACTCGGGAGAAGTGTATGGTGTTTCCTGAAACATCTAAACAACAAAGCAACAGAGCCTAGGGCACTTCCACTTATGGTCCTATAGCTTAGGGAAATTAAAATCAAAAAGACACAGCCACCCCAAAGTTTGGGACGCCTCTGTTTACAAGAACCTCGTTTACCGTACAAGTTCAATATCACAGAAAGTGAAAAATGGATAAAGAACTTGTGGTACTTACGTACAATGCAGTATCACTCAGCAATGAAATCTATGTCATCAGGCCCGTAGCAGCATAATGAGTGGATTCAGGTACGATGATTCTCACTGAAATAAGTCACACAGAAAAAGAAACATCATAAGATATCACTAATACACGGAATGTAAACTTGGCTACACAGGGACTGAATTCCAAAACAGAACAGGGTCTCAAATTTAGAAAACCAACTTATGCTTGCTTAAGGGGAAAGGTGAGTTGGGGTGCTGCATAAAACCAGAGATTGAAATGGGCACAGATAAAGTTCCTTAAGCCAAATATGGAATAGACAAGAGCTACTCCTTGCTCAACGAAATGGACTCAACACCCCATATTAAACGCCTAAGAATGTACCTGACTAGTAAGTATCTTAAAACCTATGGATTGCTATGTCTCCAAAAGAGAATCAAGCGTGTGTACAGGGGCATAAACGCAGCAGTGATACGATTGGAGAGGTTCGGTGAGCAAATGAAGACCCTTTGAAGTCATATTGCATGGTACCCATTCCACGGGTCTCAACTCTCCAGGTTTAAGGTATTCTTCCTTCAGCTAAAACATGCATGTGGAACCCAGAGTATGATCAACCATGTGAACGGGAGACGTGTTCAAATATGTCTCAGTTTTCCTCCCCTGGTACTCGGGTGCAACATTCCAGATGCTTTAGTAACACTCTCCCCACTTGGAGAGTCAGCGCCTTTAACCTCCTGTTTGGTCCAGTTTGCAATTTCTGCGGAAGATGAACAGGAATAGGGAACACCAATGAGAGACTAGCTGGAGGTGTCTGGACGGGCAAATTTAACTCTCATTTCCCACCAGGAAGAGGAAATAACCAAAGGCTCAGCGTGCCGGGCCGGAACCAGATTAGGGCCTGAAGCCATCCTGCGGTGTTGCGGCCAGCTCAAAAGAAAGCGAGTTGAAGAAAGGAGCTCAGGGGCACTGTAATTCACAAACCTGCAGAGTTATAAATGACAGCTATCGTCCAAAAATATACTGAAGTAAGGCTGCCAAGAGGACTTGAAAGCGGGGCAGAATTGCAGGAAACCGATTTCAGGAGGTAGACTGGAATTGCATTGAAAGCATAGGAAAAGAGGCAGAACGCCACAATGATGCACTTGGCCAAAAAGGGCGTATGTGTTTTTTCCTGAATATATTCAGGAAAAAACGCATACGCCCTTTTTGGCCAACCAAGCAAGCTTGCAAAGGAAATCTGCACTACAATGAAGTCTCACTTCCCCCCGGTCAAAAGGGCCATCTGAAAAAAGTGTAAAATCCAGAAAGGCAGGACAGGCCATGGAGAACTGGGAGCCTTGTTATGCTGATGGGCGGGATGTAAATTGCCAACAGACACTCGGGAGAAGTGTATGGTGTTTCCTGAAACATCTAAACAACAAAGCAACAGAGCCTAGGGCACTTCCACTTATGGTCCTATAGCTTAGGGAAATTAAAATCAAAAAGACACAGCCACCCCAAAGTTTGGGACGCCTCTGTTTACAAGAACCTCGTTTACCGTACAAGTTCAATATCACAGAAAGTGAAAAATGGATAAAGAACTTGTGGTACTTACGTACAATGCAGTATCACTCAGCAATGAAATCTATGTCATCAGGCCCGTAGCAGCATAATGAGTGGATTCAGGTACGATGATTCTCACTGAAATAAGTCACACAGAAAAAGAAACATCATAAGATATCAGTAATACACGGAATGTAAACTTGGCTACACAGGAACTGAATTACAGAACAGAACAGGGTCTCAAATTTAGAAAACCAACTTATGCTTGCTTAAGGGGAAAGGTGAGTTGGGGTGCTGCATAAAACCAGAGATTGAAACGAGCACAGATAAAGTTCCTTAAGCCAAATATGGAATAGACAAGAGCTACTCCTTGCTCAACGAAATGGACTCAACACCCCATATTAAACGCCTAAGAATGTACCTGACTAGTAAGTATCTTAAAACCTATGGATTGCTATGTCTCCAAAAGAGAATCAAGCGTGTGTACAGGGGCATAAACGCAGCAGTGATAGGATTGGAGAGGTTCGGTGAGCAAATGAAGACCCTTTGAAGTCATATTGCATGGTACCCATTCCACGGGTCTCAACTCTCCAGGTTTAAGGTATTCTTCCTTCAGCTAAAACATGCATGTGGAACCCAGAGTATGATCAACCATGTGAACGGGAGACGTGTTCAAATATGTCTCAGTTTTCCTCCCCTGGTACTCAGGTGCAACATTCCAGATGCTTTACTAACACTCTCCCCACTTGGAGAGTCAGCGCCTTTAACCTCCTGTTTGGCCCAGTTTGCAATTTCTGCGGAAGATGAACAGGAATAGGGAACACCAATGAGAGACTAGCTGGAGGTGTCTGGACGGGCAAATTTAACTCTCATTTCCCACCAGGAAGAGGAAATAACCAAAGGCTCAGCGTGCCGGGCCGGAACCAGATTAGGGCCTGAAGCCATCCTGCGGTGTTGCGGCCAGCTCAAAAGAAAGCGAGTTGAAGAAAGGAGCTCAGGGGCACTGTAATTCACAAACCTGCAGAGTTATAAATGACAGCTATCGTCCAAAAATATACTGAAGTAAGGCTGCCAAGAGGACTTGAAAGCGGGGCAGAATTGCAGGAAACCGATTTCAGGAGGTAGACTGGAATTGCATTGAAAGCATAGGAAAAGAGGCAGAACGCCCACAATGATGCACTTGGCCAAAAAGGGCGTATGTGTTTTTTCCTGAATATATTCAGGAAAAAACGCATACACCCTTTTTGGCCAACCAAGCAAGCTTGCAAAGGAAATCGGCACTACAATGAAGTCTCACTTCCCCCCGGTCAAAAGGGCCATCTGAAAAAAGTGTAAAATCCAGAAAGGCAGGACAGGCCATGGAGAACTGGGAGCCTTGTTATGCTGATGGGCGGGATGTAAATTGCCAACAGACACTCGGGAGAAGTGTATGGTGTTTCCTGAAACATCTAAACAACAAAGCAACAGAGCCTAGGGCACTTCCACTTATGGTCCTATAGCTTAGGGAAATTAAAATCAAAAAGACACAGCCACCCCAAAGTTTGGGACGCCTCTGTTTACAAGAACCTCGTTTACCGTACAAGTTCAATATCACAGAAAGTGAAAAATGGATAAAGAACTTGTGGTACTTACGTACAATGCAGTATCACTCAGCAATGAAATCTATGTCATCAGGCCCGTAGCAGCATAATGAGTGGATTCAGGTACGATGATTCTCACTGAAATAAGTCACACAGAAAAAGAAACATCATAAGATATCACTAATACACGGAATGTAAACTTGGCTACACAGGAACTGAATTCCAAAACAGAACAGGGTCTCAAATTTAGAAAACCAACTTATGCTTGCTTAAGGGGAAAGGTGAGTTGGGGTGCTGCATAAAACCAGAGATTGAAATGGGCACAGATAAAGTTCCTTAAGCTAAATATGGAATAGACAAGAGCTACTCCTTGCTCAACGAAATGGACTCAACACCGCATATTAAACGCCTAAGAATGTACCTGACTAGTAAGTATCTTAAAACCTATGGATTGCTATGTCTCCAAAAGAGAATCAAGCGTGTGTACAGGGGCATAAACGCAGCAGTGATAGGATTGGAGAGGTTCGGTGAGCAAATGAAGACCCTTTGAAGTCATATTGCATGGTACCCATTCCACGGGTCTCAACTCTCCAGGTTTAAGGTATTCTTCCTTCAGCTAAAACATGCATGTGGAACCCAGAGTATGATCAACCATGTGAACGGGAGACGTGTTCAAATACGTCTCAGTTTTCCTCCCCTGGTACTCGGGTGCAACATTCCAGACGCTTTACTAACACTCTCCCCACTTGGAGAGTCAGCGCCTTTAACCTCCTGTTTGGCCCAGTTTGCAATTTCTGCGGAAGATGAACAGGAATAGGGAACACCAATGAGAGACTAGCTGGAGGTGTCTGGACGGGCAAATTTAACTCTCATTTCCCACCAGGAAGAGGAAATAACCAAAGGCTCAGCGTGCCGTGCCGGAACCAGATTAGGGCCTGAAGCCATCCTGCGGTGTTGCGGCCAGCTCAAAAGAAAGCGAGTTGAAGAAAGGAGCTCAGGGGCACTGTAATTCACAAACCTGCAGAGTTATAAATGACAGCTATCGTCCAAAAATATACTGAAGTAAGGCTGCCAAGAGGACTTGAAAGCGGGGCAGAATTGCAGGAAACCGATTTCAGGAGGTAGACTGGAATTGCATTGAAAGCATAGGAAAAGAGGCAGAACGCCACAATGATGCACTTGGCCAAAAAGGGCGTATGTGTTTTTTCCTGAATATATTCAGGAAAAAACGCATACGCCCTTTTTGGCCAACCAAGCAAGCTTGCAAAGGAAATCTGCACTACAATGAAGTCTCACTTCCCCCCGGTCAAAAGGGCCATCTGAAAAAAGTGTAAAATCCAGAAAGGCAGGACAGGCCATGGAGAACTGGGAGCCTTGTTATGCTGATGGGCGGGATGTAAATTGCCAACAGACACTCGGGAGAAGTGTATGGTGTTTCCTGAAACATCTAAACAACAAAGCAACAGAGCCTAGGGCACTTCCACTTATGGTCCTATAGCTTAGGGAAATTAAAATCAAAAAGACACAGCCACCCCAAAGTTTGGGACGCCTCTGTTTACAAGAACCTCGTTTACCGTACAAGTTCAATATCACAGAAAGTGAAAAATGGATAAAGAACTTGTGGTACTTACGTACAATGCAGTATCACTCAGCAATGAAATCTATGTCATCAGGCCCGTAGCAGCATAATGAGTGGATTCAGGTACGATGATTCTCACTGAAATAAGTCACACAGAAAAAGAAACATCATAAGATATCAGTAATACACGGAATGTAAACTTGGCTACACAGGAACTGAATTACAGAACAGAACAGGGTCTCAAATTTAGAAAACCAACTTATGCTTGCTTAAGGGGAAAGGTGAGTTGGGGTGCTGCATAAAACCAGAGATTGAAACGAGCACAGATAAAGTTCCTTAAGCCAAATATGGAATAGACAAGAGCTACTCCTTGCTCAACGAAATGGACTCAACACCCCATATTAAACGCCTAAGAATGTACCTGACTAGTAAGTATCTTAAAACCTATGGATTGCTATGTCTCCAAAAGAGAATCAAGCGTGTGTACAGGGGCATAAACGCAGCAGTGATAGGATTGGAGAGGTTCGGTGAGCAAATGAAGACCCTTTGAAGTCATATTGCATGGTACCCATTCCACGGGTCTCAACTCTCCAGGTTTAAGGTATTCTTCCTTCAGCTAAAACATGCATGTGGAACCCAGAGTATGATCAACCATGTGAACGGGAGACGTGTTCAAATATGTCTCAGTTTTCCTCCCCTGGTACTCAGGTGCAACATTCCAGATGCTTTACTAACACTCTCCCCACTTGGAGAGTCAGCGCCTTTAACCTCCTGTTTGGCCCAGTTTGCAATTTCTGCGGAAGATGAACAGGAATAGGGAACACCAATGAGAGACTAGCTGGAGGTGTCTGGACGGGCAAATTTAACTCTCATTTCCCACCAGGAAGAGGAAATAACCAAAGGCTCAGCGTGCCGGGCCGGAACCAGATTAGGGCCTGAAGCCATCCTGCGGTGTTGCGGCCAGCTCAAAAGAAAGCGAGTTGAAGAAAGGAGCTCAGGGGCACTGTAATTCACAAACCTGCAGAGTTATAAATGACAGCTATCGTCCAAAAATATACTGAAGTAAGGCTGCCAAGAGGACTTGAAAGCGGGGCAGAATTGCAGGAAACCGATTTCAGGAGGTAGACTGGAATTGCATTGAAAGCATAGGAAAAGAGGCAGAACGCCCACAATGATGCACTTGGCCAAAAAGGGCGTATGTGTTTTTTCCTGAATATATTCAGGAAAAAACGCATACACCCTTTTTGGCCAACCAAGCAAGCTTGCAAAGGAAATCTGCACTACAATGAAGTCTCACTTCCCCCCGGTCAAAAGGGCCATCTGAAAAAAGTGTAAAATCCAGAAAGGCAGGACAGGCCATGGAGAACTGGGAGCCTTGTTATGCTGATGGGCGGGATGTAAATTGCCAACAGACACTCGGGAGAAGTGTATGGTGTTTCCTGAAACATCTAAACAACAAAGCAACAGAGCCTAGGGCACTTCCACTTATGGTCCTATAGCTTAGGGAAATTAAAATCAAAAAGACACAGCCACCCCAAAGTTTGGGACGCCTCTGTTTACAAGAACCTCGTTTACCGTACAAGTTCAATATCACAGAAAGTGAAAAATGGATAAAGAACTTGTGGTACTTACGTACAATGCAGTATCACTCAGCAATGAAATCTATGTCATCAGGCCCGTAGCAGCATAATGAGTGGATTCAGGTACGATGATTCTCACTGAAATAAGTCACACAGAAAAAGAAACATCATAAGATATCACTAATACACGGAATGTAAACTTGGCTACACAGGAACTGAATTCCAAAACAGAACAGGGTCTCAAATTTAGAAAACCAACTTATGCTTGCTTAAGGGGAAAGGTGAGTTGGGGTGCTGCATAAAACCAGAGATTGAAATGGGCACAGATAAAGTTCCTTAAGCCAAATATGGAATAGACAAGAGCTACTCCTTGCTCAACGAAATGGACTCAACACCGCATATTAAACGCCTAAGAATGTACCTGACTAGTAAGTATCTTAAAACCTATGGATTGCTATGTCTCCAAAAGAGAATCAAGCGTGTGTACAGGGGCATAAACGCAGCAGTGATAGGATTGGAGAGGTTCGGTGAGCAAATGAAGACCCTTTGAAGTCATATTGCATGGTACCCATTCCACGGGTCTCAACTCTCCAGGTTTAAGGTATTCTTCCTTCAGCTAAAACATGCATGTGGAACCCAGAGTATGATCAACCATGTGAACGGGAGACGTGTTCAAATACGTCTCAGTTTTCCTCCCCTGGTACTCGGGTGCAACATTCCAGACGCTTTACTAACACTCTCCCCACTTGGAGAGTCAGCGCCTTTAACCTCCTGTTTGGCCCAGTTTGCAATTTCTGCGGAAGATGAACAGGAATAGGGAACACCAATGAGAGACTAGCTGGAGGTGTCTGGACGGGCAAATTTAACTCTCATTTCCCACCAGGAAGAGGAAATAACCAAAGGCTCAGCGTGCCGGGCCGGAACCAGATTAGGGCCTGAAGCCATCCTGCGGTGTTGCGGCCAGCTCAAAAGAAAGCGAGTTGAAGAAAGGAGCTCAGGGGCACTGTAATTCACAAACCTGCAGAGTTATAAATGACAGCTATCGTCCAAAAATATACTGAAGTAAGGCTGCCAAGAGGACTTGAAAGCGGGGCAGAATTGCAGGAAACCGATTTCAGGAGGTAGACTGGAATTGCATTGAAAGCATAGGAAAAGAGGCAGAACGCCCACAATGATGAACTTGGCCAAAAAGGGCATATGTGTTTTTTCCTGAATATATTCAGGAAAAAACGCATACGCCCTTTTTGGCCAACCAAGCAAGCTTGCAAAGGAAATCTGCACTACAATGAAGTCTCACTTCCCCCCGGTCAAAAGGGCCATCTGAAAAAAGTGTAAAATCCAGAAAGGCAGGACAGGCCATGGAGAACTGGGAGCCTTGTTATGCTGATGGGCGGGATGTAAATTGCCAACAGACACTCGGGAGAAGTGTATGGTGTTTCCTGAAACATCTAAACAACAAAGCAACAGAGCCTAGGGCACTTCCACTTATGGTCCTATAGCTTAGGGAAATTAAAATCAAAAAGACAGAGCCACCCCAAAGTTTGGGACGCCTCTGTTTACAAGAACCTCGTTTACCGTACAAGTTCAATATCACAGAAAGTGAAAAATGGATAAAGAACTTGTGGTACTTACGTACAATGCAGTATCACTCAGCAATGAAATCTATGTCATCAGGCCCGTAGCAGCATAATGAGTGGATTCAGGTACGATGATTCTCACTGAAATAAGTCACACAGAAAAAGAAACATCATAAGATATCACTAATACACGGAATGTAAACTTGGCTACACAGGAACTGAATTCCAAAACAGAACAGGGTCTCAAATTTAGAAAACCAACTTATGCTTGCTTAAGGGGAAAGGTGAGTTGGGGTGCTGCATAAAACCAGAGATTGAAATGGGCACAGATAAAGTTCCTTAAGCCAAATATGGAATAGACAAGAGCTACTCCTTGCTCAACGAAATGGACTCAACACCCCATATTAAACGCCTAAGAATGTACCTGACTAGTAAGTATCTTAAAACCTATGGATTGCTATGTCTCCAAAAGAGAATCAAGCGTGTGTACAGGGGCATAAACGCAGCAGTGATACGATTGGAGAGGTTCGGTGAGCAAATGAAGACCCTTTGAAGTCATATTGCATGGTACCCATTCCACGGGTCTCAACTCTCCAGGTTTAAGGTATTCTTCCTTCAGCTAAAACATGCATGTGGAACCCAGAGTATGATCAACCATGTGAACGGGAGACGTGTTCAAATATGTCTCAGTTTTCCTCCCCTGGTACTCGGGTGCAACATTCCAGATGCTTTACTAACACTCTCCCCACTTGGAGAGTCAGCGCCTTTAACCTCCTGTTTGGCCCAGTTTGCAATTTCTGCGGAAGATGAACAGGAATAGGGAACACCAATGAGAGACTAGCTGGAGGTGTCTGGACGGGCAAATTTAACTCTCATTTCCCACCAGGAAGAGGAAATAACCAAAGGCTCAGCGTGCCGGGCCGGAACCAGATTAGGGCCTGAAGCCATCCTGCGGTGTTGCGGCCAGCTCAAAAGAAAGCGAGTTGAAGAAAGGAGCTCAGGGGCACTGTAATTCACAAACCTGCAGAGTTATAAATGACAGCTATCGTCCAAAAATATACTGAAGTAAGGCTGCCAAGAGGACTTGAAAGCGGGGCAGAATTGCAGGAAACCGATTTCAGGAGGTAGACTGGAATTGCATTGAAAGCATAGGAAAAGAGGCAGAACGCCCACAATGATGCACTTGGCCAAAAAGGGCGTATGTGTTTTTTCCTGAATATATTCAGGAAAAAACGCATACGCCCTTTTTGGCCAACCAAGCAAGCTTGCAAAGGAAATCTGCACTACAATGAAGTCTCACTTCCCCCCGGTCAAAAGGGCCATCTGAAAAAAGTGTAAAATCCAGAAAGGCAGGACAGGCCATGGAGAACTGGGAGCCTTGTTATGCTGATGGGCGGGATGTAAATTGCCAACAGACACTCGGGAGAAGTGTATGGTGTTTCCTGAAACATCTAAACAACAAAGCAACAGAGCCTAGGGCACTTCCACTTATGGTCCTATAGCTTAGGGAAATTAAAATCAAAAAGACACAGCCACCCCAAAGTTTGGGACGCCTCTGTTTACAAGAACCTCGTTTACCGTACAAGTTCAATATCACAGAAAGTGAAAAATGGATAAAGAACTTGTGGTACTTACGTACAATGCAGTATCACTCAGCAATGAAATCTATGTCATCAGGCCCGTAGCAGCATAATGAGTGGATTCAGGTACGATGATTCTCACTGAAATAAGTCACACAGAAAAAGAAACATCATAAGATATCACTAATACACGGAATGTAAACTTGGCTACACAGGAACTGAATTCCAAAACAGAACAGGGTCTCAAATTTAGAAAACCAACTTATGCTTGCTTAAGGGGAAAGGTGAGTTGGGGTGCTGCATAAAACCAGAGATTGAAATGAGCACAGATAAAGTTCCTTAAGCCAAATATGGACTAGACAAGAGCTACTCCTTGCTCAACGAAATGGACTCAACACCGCATATTAAACGCCTAAGAATGTACCTGACTAGTAAGTATCTTAAAACCTATGGATTGCTATGTCTCCAAAAGAGAATCAAGCGTGTGTACAGGGGCATAAACGCAGCAGTGATAGGATTGGAGAGGTTCGGTGAGCAAATGAAGACCCTTTGAAGTCATATTGCATGGTACCCATTCCACGGGTCTCAACTCTCCAGGTTTAAGGTATTCTTCCTTCAGCTAAAACATGCATGTGGAACCCAGAGTATGATCAACCATGTGAACGGGAGACGTGTTCAAATACGTCTCAGTTTTCCTCCCCTGGTACTCGGGTGCAACATTCCAGATGCTTTACTAACACTCTCCCCACTTGGAGAGTCAGCGCCTTTAACCTCCTGTTTGGCCCAGTTTGCAATTTCTGCGGAAGATGAACAGGAATAGGGAACACCAATGAGAGACTAGCTGGAGGTGTCTGGACGGGCAAATTTAACTCTCATTTCCCACCAGGAAGAGGAAATAACCAAAGGCTCAGCGTGCCGTGCCGGAACCAGATTAGGGCCTGAGGCCATTCTGTGGTGTTGCGGCCAGCTCAAAAGAAAGCGAGTTGAAGAAAGGAGCTCAGGGGCACTGTAATTCACAAACCTGCAGAGTTATAAATGACAGCTATCGTCCAAAAATATACTGAAGTAAGGCTGCCAAGAGGACTTGAAAGCGGGGCAGAATTGCAGGAAACAGATTTCAGGAGGTAGACTGGAATTGCATTGAAAGCATAGGAAAAGAGGCAGAACGCCCACAATGATGCACTTGGCCAAAAAGGGCGTATGTGTTTTTTCCTGAATATATTCAGGAAAAAACGCATACGCCCTTTTTGGCCAACCAAGCAAGCTTGCAAAGGAAATCTGCACTACAATGAAGTCTCACTTCCCCCCGGTCAAAAGGGCCATCTGAAAAAAGTGTAAAATCCAGAAAGGCAGGACAGGCCATGGAGAACTGGGAGCCTTGTTATGCTGATGGGCGGGATGTAAATTGCCAACAGACACTCGGGAGAAGTGTATGGTGTTTCCTGAAACATCTAAACAACAAAGCAACAGAGCCTAGGGCACTTCCACTTATGGTCCTATAGCTTAGGGAAATTAAAATCAAAAAGACACAGCCACCCCAAAGTTTGGGACGCCTCTGTTTACAAGAACCTCGTTTACCGTACAAGTTCAATATCACAGAAAGTGAAAAATGGATAAAGAACTTGTGGTACTTACGTACAATGCAGTATCACTCAGCAATGAAATCTATGTCATCAGGCCCGTAGCAGCATAATGAGTGGATTCAGGTACGATGATTCTCACTGAAATAAGTCACACAGAAAAAGAAACATCATAAGATATCACTAATACACGGAATGTAAACTTGGCTACACAGGAACTGAATTCCAAAACAGAACAGGGTCTCAAATTTAGAAAACCAACTTATGCTTGCTTAAGGGGAAAGGTGAGTTGGGGTGCTGCATAAAACCAGAGATTGAAATGAGCACAGATAAAGTTCCTTAAGCCAAATATGGACTAGACAAGAGCTACTCCTTGCTCAACGAAATGGACTCAACACCGCATATTAAACGCCTAAGAATGTACCTGACTAGTAAGTATCTTAAAACCTATGGATTGCTATGTCTCCAAAAGAGAATCAAGCGTGTGTACAGGGGCATAAACGCAGCAGTGATAGGATTGGAGAGGTTCGGTGAGCAAATGAAGACCCTTTGAAGTCATATTGCATGGTACCCATTCCACAGGTCTCAACTCTCCAGGTTTAAGGTATTCTTCCTTCAGCTAAAACATGCATGTGGAACCCAGAGTATGATCAACCATGTGAACGGGAGACGTGTTCAAATACGTCTCAGTTTTCCTCCCCTGGTACTCGGGTGCAACATTCCAGACGCTTTACTAACACTCTCCCCACTTGGAGAGTCAGCGCCTTTAACCTCCTGTTTGGCCCAGTTTGCAATTTCTGCGGAAGATGAACAGGAATAGGGAACACCAATGAGAGACTAGCTGGAGGTGTCTGGACGGGCAAATTTAACTCTCATTTCCCACCAGGAAGAGGAAATAACCAAAGGCTCAGCGTGCCGTGCCGGAACCAGATTAGGGCCTGAAGCCATCCTGCGGTGTTGCGGCCAGCTGAAAAGAAAGCGAGTTGAAGAAAGAAGCTCAGGGGCACTGTAATTCACAAACCTGTGGCGTTATAAATGACAGCTTTCGTCCAAAAATATACTGAAGTAAGGCTGCCAAGAGGACTTGAAAGCAGGGCAGAATTGCAGGAAACCGATTTCAGGAGGTAGACTGGAATTGCATTGAAAGCATAGGAAAAGAGGCAGAACGTCCACAATGATGCACTTGGCCAAAAAGGGCGTATGCGTTTTTTCCTGAATATATTCAGGAAAAAACGCATACACCCTTTTTGGCCAACAAAGCAAGCTTGCAAAGGAAATCTGCACTACAATGAAGTCTCACTTCCCCCCGGTCAAAAGGGCCATCTGAAAAAAGTGTAAAATCCAGAAAGGCAGGACAGGCCATGGAGAACTGGGAGCCTTGTTATGCTGATGGGCGGGATGTAAATTGCCAACAGACACTCGGGAGAAGTGTATGGTGTTTCCTGAAACATCTAAAAAACAAAGCAACAGAGCCTAGGGCACTTCCACTTATGGTCCTATAGCTTAGGGAAATTAAAATCAAAAAGACACAGCCACCCCAAAGTTTGGGACGCCTCTGTTTACAAGAACCTCGTTTACCGTACAAGTTCAATATCACAGAAAGTGAAAAATGGATAAAGAACTTGTGGTACTTACGTACAATGCAGTATCACTCAGCAATGAAATCTATGTCATCAGGCCCGTAGCAGCATAATGAGTGGATTCAGGTACAATGATTCTCACTGAAATAAGTCACACAGAAAAAGAAACATCATAAGATATCACTAATACACGGAATGTAAACTTGGCTACACAGGAACTGAATTCCAAAACAGAACAGGGTCTCAAATTTAGAAAACCAACTTATGCTTGCTTAAGGGGAAAGGTGAGTTGGGGTGCTGCATAAAACCAGAGATTGAAATGAGCACAGATAAAGTTCCTTAAGCCAAATATGGACTAGACAAGAGCTACTCCTTGCTCAACGAAATGGACTCAACACCCCATATTAAACGCCTAAGAATGTACCTGACTAGTAAGTATCTTAAAACCTATGGATTGCTATGTCTCCAAAAGAGAATCAAGCGTGTGTACAGGGGCATAAACGCAGCAGTGATAGGATTGGAGAGGTTCGGTGAGCAAATGAAGACCCTTTGAAGTCATATTGCATGGTACCCATTCCACGGGTCTCAACTCTCCAGGTTTAAGGTATTCTTCCTTCAGCTAAAACATGCATGTGGAACCCAGAGTATGATCAACCATGTGAACGGGAGACGTGTTCAAATACGTCTCAGTTTTCCTCCCCTGGTACTCGGGTGCAACATTCCAGACGCTTTACTAACACTCTCCCCACTTGGAGAGTCAGCGCCTTTAACCTCCTGTTTGGCCCAGTTTGCAATTTCTGCGGAAGATGAACAGGAATAGGGAACACCAATGAGAGACTAGCTGGAGGTGTCTGGACGGGCAAATTTAACTCTCATTTCCCACCAGGAAGAGGAAATAACCAAAGGCTCAGCGTGCCGTGCCGGAACCAGATTAGGGCCTGAAGCCATCCTGCGGTGTTGCGGCCAGCTGAAAAGAAAGCGAGTTGAAGAAAGGAGCTCAGGGGCACTGTAATTCACAAACCTGTGGCGTTATAAATGACAGCTTTCGTCCAAAAATATACTGAAGTAAGGCTGCCAAGAGGACTTGAAAGCGGGGCAGAATTGCAGGAAACCGATTTCAGGAGGTAGACTGGAATTGCATTGAAAGCATAGGAAAAGAGGCAGAACGTCCACAATGATGCACTTGGCCAAAAAGGGCGTATGCGTTTTTTCCTGAATATATTCAGGAAAAAACGCATACGCCCTTTTTGGCCAACAAACCAAGCTTGCAAAGGAAATCTGCACTACAATGAAGTCTCACTTCCCCCCGGTCAAAAGGGCCATCTGAAAAAAGTGTAAAATCCAGAAAGGCAGGACAGGCCATGGAGAACTGGGAGCCTTGTTATGCTGATGGGCGGGATGTAAATTGCCAACAGACACTCGGGAGAAGTGTATGGTGTTTCCTGAAACATCTAAACAACAAAGCAACAGAGCCTAGGGCACTTCCACTTATGGTCCTATAGCTTAGGGAAATTAAAATCAAAAAGACACAGCCACCCCAAAGTTTGGGACGCCTCTGTTTACAAGAACCTCGTTTACCGTACAAGTTCAATATCACAGAAAGTGAAAAATGGATAAAGAACTTGTGGTACTTACGTACAATGCAGTATCACTCAGCAATGAAATCTATGTCATCAGGCCCGTAGCAGCATAATGAGTGGATTCAGGTACGATGATTCTCACTGAAATAAGTCACACAGAAAAAGAAACATCATAAGATATCACTAATACACGGAATGTAAACTTGGCTACACAGGAACTGAATTCCAAAACAGAACAGGGTCTCAAATTTAGAAAACCAACTTATGCTTGCTTAAGGGGAAAGGTGAGTTGGGGTGCTGCATAAAACCAGAGATTGAAATGAGCACAGATAAATTTCCTTAAGCCAAATATGGACTAGACAAGAGCTACTCCTTGCTCAACGAAATGGACTCAACACCCCATATTAAACGCCTAAGAATGTACCTGACTAGTAAGTATCTTAAAACCTATGGATTGCTATGTCTCCAAAAGAGAATCAAGCGTGTGTACAGGGGCATAAACGCAGCAGTGATAGGATTGGAGAGGTTCGGTGAGCAAATGAAGACCCTTTGAAGTCATATTGCATGGTACCCATTCCACGGGTCTCAACTCTCCAGGTTTAAGGTATTCTTCCTTCAGCTAAAACATGCATGTGGAACCCAGAGTATGATCAACCATGTGAACGGGAGACGTGTTCAAATATGTCTCAGTTTTCCTCCCCTGGTACTCGGGTGCAACATTCCAGACGCTTTACTAACACTCTCCCCACTTGGAGAGTCAGCGCCTTTAACCACCTGTTTGGCCCAGTTTGCAATTTCTGCGGAAGATTAACTGGAATAGTGAGAACCAATGAGAGACTAGCAGGAGGTGTCTGGACGGGCAAATTTAACTCTCATTTCCCACCAGGAAGAGGAAATAACCAAAGGCTCAGCGTGCCGTGCCGGAAACAGATTAGGGCCTGAAGCCATTCTGTGGTGTTGCGGCCAGCTCAAAAGAAAGCGAGTTGAAGAAAGGAGCTCAGGGGCACTGTAATTCACAAACCTGCAGAGTTATAAATGACAGCTATCGTCCAAAAATATACTGAAGTAAGGCTGCCAAGAGGACTTGAAAGCGGGGCAGAATTGCAGGAAACCGATTTCAGGAGGTAGACTGGAATTGCTTTGAAAGCATAGGAAAAGAGGCAGAACGTCCACAATGATGCACTTGGCCAAAAAGGGCGTATGCGTTTTTTCCTGAATATATTCAGGAAAAAACGCATACGCCCTTTTTGGCCAACCAAGCAAGCTTGCAAAGGAAATCTGCACTACAATGAAGTCTCACTTCCCCCCGGTCAAAAGGGCCATCTGAAAAAAGTGTAAAATCCAGAAAGGCAGGACAGGCCATGGAGAACTGGGAGCCTTGTTATGCTGATGGGCGGGATGTAAACTGCCAACAGACACTCGGGAGAAGTGTATGGTGTTTCCTGAAACATCTAAAACACAAAGCAACAGAGCCTAGGGCACTTCCACTTATGGTCCTATAGCTTAGGGAAATTAAAATCAAAAAGACACAGCCACCCCAAAGTTTGGGACGCCTCTGTTTACAAGAACCTCGTTTACCGTACAAGTTCAATATCACAGAAAGTGAAAAATGGATAAAGAACTTGTGGTACTTACGTACAATGCAGTATCACTCAGCAATGAAATCTATGTCATCAGGCCCGTAGCAGCATAATGAGTGGATTCAGGTACGATGATTCTCACTGAAATAAGTCACACAGAAAAAGAAACATCATAAGATATCACTAATACACGGAATGTAAACTTGGCTACACAGGAACTGAATTACAGAACAGAACAGGGTCTCAAATTTAGAAAACCAACTTATGCTTGCTTAAGGGGAAAGGTGAGTTGGGGTGCTGCATAAAACCAGAGATTGAAACGAGCACAGATAAAGTTCCTTAAGCCAAATATGGAATAGACAAGAGCTACTCCTTGCTCAACGAATTGGACTCAACACCCCATATTAAACGCCTAAGAATGTACCTGACTAGTAATTATCTTAAAACCTATGGATTGCTATGTCTCCAAAAGAGAATCAAGCGTGCGTACAGGGGCATAAACGCAGCAGTGATAGGATTGGAGAGGTTCGGTGAGCAAATGAAGACCCTTTGAAGTCATATTGCATGGTACCCATTCCACGGGTCTCAACTCTCCAGGTTTAAGGTATTCTTCCTTCAGCTAAAACATGCATGTGGAACCCAGAGTATGATCAACCATGTGAACGGGAGACGTGTTCAAATATGTCTCAGTCTTCCTCCCCTGGTACTCGGGTGCAACATTCCAGATGCTTTACTAACACTCTCCCCACTTGGAGAGTCAGCGCCTTTAACCTCCTGTTTGGCCCAGTTTGCAATTTCTGCGGAAGATGAACAGGAATAGGGAACACCAATGAGAGACTAGCTGGAGGTGTCTGGACGGGCAAATTTAACTCTCATTTCCCACCAGCAAGAGGAAATAACCAAAGGCTCAGCGTGCCGTGCCGGAACCAGATTAGGGCCTGAAGCCATCCTGCGGTGTTGCGGCCAGCTCAAAAGAAAGCGAGTTGAAGAAAGGAGCTCAGGGGCACTGTAATTCACAAACCTGCAGCGTTATAAATGACAGCTTTCGTCCAAAAATATACTGAAGTAAGGCTGCCAAGAGGACTTGAAAGCGGGGCAGAATTGCAGGAAACCGATTTCAGGAGGTAGACTGGAATTGCATTGAAAGCATAGGAAAAGAGGCAGAACGTCCACAATGATGCACTTGGCCAAAAAGGGCGTATGCGTTTTTTCCTGAATATATTCAGGAAAAAACGCATACGCCCTTTTTGGCCAACCAAGCAAGCTTGCAAAGGAAATCTGCACTACAATGAAGTCTCACTTCCCCCCGGTCAAAAGGGCCATCTGAAAAAAGTGTAAAATCCAGAAAGTCAGGACAGGCCATGGAGAACTGGGAGCCTTGTTATGCTGATGGGCGGGATGTAAATTGCCAACAGACACTCGGGAGAAGTGTATGGTGTTTCCTGAAACATCTAAACAACAAAGCAACAGAGCCTAGGGCACTTCCACTTATGGTCCTATAGCTTAGGGAAATTAAAATCAAAAAGACACAGCCACCCCAAAGTTTGGGACGCCTCTGTTTACAAGAACCTCGTTTACCGTACAAGTTCAATATCACAGAAAGTGAAAAATGGATAAAGAACTTGTGGTACTTACGTACAATGCAGTATCACTCAGCAATGAAATCTATGTCATCAGGTCCGTAGCAGCATAATGAGTGGATTCAGGTACGATGATTCTCACTGAAATAAGTCACACAGAAAAAGAAACATCATAAGATATCACTAATACACGGAATGTAAACTTGGCTACACAGGAACTGAATTCCAAAACAGAACAGGGTCTCAAATTTAGAAAACCAACTTATGCTTGCTTAAGGGGAAAGGTGAGTTGGGGTGCTGCATTAAACCAGAGATTGAAATGAGCACAGATAAAGTTCCTTAAGCCAAATATGGACTAGACAAGAGCTACTCCTTGCTCAACGAAATGGACTCAACACCCCATATTAAACGCCTAAGAATGTACCTGACTAGTAAGTATCTTAAAACCTATGGATTGCTATGTCTCCAAAAGAGAATCAACCGTGTGTACAGGGGCATAAACGCAGCAGTGATAGGATTGGAGAGGTTCGGTGAGCAAATGAAGACCCTTTGAAGTCATATTGCATGGTACCCATTCCACGGGTTTCAACTACCCAGGTTTAAGTTACTCTTCCTTCAGCTAAAACATGCATGTGGAACCCAGAGTATGATCAACCATGTGAACGGGAGACGTGTTCAAATACGTCTCAGTTTTCCTCCCCTGGTACTCGGGTGCAACATTCCAGACGCTTTACTAACACTCTCCCCACTTGGAGAGTCAGCGCCTTTAACCTCCTGTTTGGCCCAGTTTGCAATTTCTGCGGAAGATGAACAGGAATAGGGAACACCAATGAGAGACTAGCTGGAGGTGTCTGGACGGGCAAATTTAACTCTCATTTCCCACCAGGAAGAGGAAATAACCAAAGGCTCAGCGTGCCGTGCCGGAACCAGATTAGGGCCTGAAGCCATCCTGCGGTGTTACGGCCAGCTCAAAAGAAAGCGAGTTGAAGAAAGGAGCTCAGGGGCACTGTAATTCACAAACCTGCAGAGTTATAAATGACAGCTATCGTCCAAAAATATACTGAAGTAAGGCTGCCAAGAGGACTTGAAAGCGGGGCAGAATTGCAGGAAACCAATTTCAGGAGGTAGACTGGAATTGCATTGAAAGCATAGGAAAAGAGGCAGAACGTCCACAATGATGCACTTGGCCAAAAAGGGCGTATGCGTTTTTTCCTGAATATATTCAGGAAAAAACGCATACGCCCTTTTTGGCCAACCAAGCAAGCTTGCAAAGGAAATCTGCACTACAATGAAGTCTCACTTCCCCCCGGTCAAAAGGGCCATCTGAAAAAAGTGTAAAATCCAGAAAGGCAGGACAGGCCATGGAGAACTGGGAGCCTTGTTATGCTGATGGGCGGGATGTAAATTGCCAACAGACACTCGGGAGAAGTGTATGGTGTTTCCTGAAACATCTAAAAAACAAAGCAACAGAGCCTAGGGCACTTCCACTTATGGTCCTATAGCTTAGGGAAATTAAAATCAAAAAGACACAGCCACCCCAAAGTTTGGGACGCCTCTGTTTACAAGAACCTCGTTTACCGTACAAGTTCAATATCACAGAAAGTGAAAAATGGATAAAGAACTTGTGGTACTTACGTACAATGCAGTATCACTCAGCAATGAAATCTATGTCATCAGGCCCGTAGCAGCATAATGAGTGGATTCAGGTACGATGATTCTCACTGAAATAAGTCACACAGAAAAAGAAACATCATAAGATATCACTAATACACGGAATGTAAACTTGGCTACACAGGAACTGAATTCCAAAACAGAACAGGGTCTCAAATTTAGAAAACCAACTTATGCTTGCTTAAGGGGAAAGGTGAGTTGGGGTGCTGCATAAAACCAGAGATTGAAATGAGCACAGATAAAGTTCCTTAAGCCAAATATGGACTAGACAAGAGATACTCCTTGCTCAACGAAATGGACTCAACACCCCATATTAAACGCCTAAGAATGTACCTGACTAGTAAGTATCTTAAAACCTGTGGATTGCTATGTCTCCAAAAGAGAATCAAGCGTGTGTACAGGGGCATAAACGCAGCAGTGATAGGATTGGAGAGGTTCGGTGAGCAAATGAAGACCCTTTGAAGTCATATTGCATGGTACCCATTCCACGGGTTTCAACTACCCAGGTTTAAGGTATTCTTCCTTCAGCTAAAACATGCATGTGGAACCTAGAGTATGATCAACCATGTGATCGGGAGACGTGTTCAAATATGTCTCAGTTTTCGTACCCTGGTACTCGGGTGCAACATTCCAGACGCTTTACTAACACTCTCCCGACTTGGAGAGTCCGTCCCTTTAATCTCCTGTTTGGCCCAGTTTGCAATTTCTGCGGAAGATGAACAAGAATAGGGAGAACCAATGAGAGACTAGCTGGAGGTGTCTGGGCGGGCAAATTTATCTCTCATTTCCCACCAGGAAGAGGAAATAACCAAAGGCTCAGCGTGCCGTGCCGGAACCAGATTAGGGCCTGATGCCATTCTGTGGTGTTGCGGCCAGCTAAAAAGAAAGCGAGTTGAAGAAAGGAGCTCAGGGGCACTGTAATTCACAAACCTGCAGAGTTATAAATGACAGCTATCGTCCAAAAATATACTGAAGTAAGGCTGCCAAGAGGACTTGAAAGCGGGGCAGAATTGCAGGAAACCGATTTCAGGAGGTAGACTGGAATTGCTTTGAAAGCATAGGAAAAGAGGCAGAACGTCCACAATGATGCACTTGGCCAAAAAGGGCGTATGCGTTTTTTCCTGAATATATTCAGGAAAAAACGCATACGCCCTTTTTGGCCAACCAAGCAAGCTTGCAAAGGAAATCTGCACTACAATGAAGTCTCACTTCCCCCCGGTCAAAAGGGCCATCTGAAAAAAGTGTAAAATCCAGAAAGGCAGGACAGGCCATGGAGAACTGGGAGCCTTGTTATGCTGATGGGCGGGATGTAAATTGCCAACAGACACTCGGGAGAAGTGTATGGTGTTTCCTGAAACATCTAAAAAACAAAGCAACAGAGCCTAGGGCACTTCCACTTATGGTCCTATAGCTTAGGGAAATTAAAATCAAAAAGACACAGCCACCCCAAAGTTTGGGACGCCTCTGTTTACAAGAACCTCGTTTACCGTACAAGTTCAATATCACAGAAAGTGAAAAATGGATAAAGAACTTGTGGTACTTACGTACAATGCAGTATCACTCAGCAATGAAATCTATGTCATCAGGCCCGTAGCAGCATAATGAGTGGATTCAGGTACGATGATTCTCACTGAAATAAGTCACACAGAAAAAGAAACATCATAAGATATCACTAATACACGGAATGTAAACTTGGCTACACAGGAACTGAATTCCAAAACAGAACAGGGTCTCAAATTTAGAAAACCAACTTATGCTTGCTTAAGGGGAAAGGTGAGTTGGGGTGCTGCATAAAACCAGAGATTGAAATGAGCACAGATAAAGTTCCTTAAGCCAAATATGGACTAGACAAGAGCTACTCCTTGCTCAACGAAATGGACTCAACACCCCATATTAAACGCCTAAGAATGTACCTGACTAGTAAGTATCTTAAAACCTATGGATTGCTATGTCTCCAAAAGAGAATCAAGCGTGTGTACAGGGGCATAAATGCAGCAGTGATAGGATTGGAGAGGTTCGGTGAGCAAATGAAGACCCTTTGAAGTCATACTGCATGGTACCCATTCCACGGGTCTCAACTCTCCAGGTTTAAGGTATTCTTCCTTCAGCTAAAACATGCATGTGGAACCCAGAGTATGATCAACCATGTGAACGGGAGACGTGTTCAAATATGTCTCAGTTTTCCTCCCCTGGTACTCGGGTGCAAAATTCCAGACGCTTTACTAACACTCTCCCCACTTGGAGAGTCAGCGCCTTTAACCTCCTGTTTGGCCCAGTTTGCAATTTCTGCGGAAGATGAACAGGAATAGGGAACACCAATGAGAGACTAGCTGGAGGTGTCTGGACGGGCAAATTTAACTCTCATTTCCCACCAGGAAGAGGAAATAACCAAAGGCTCAGCGTGCCGGGCCGGAACCAGATTAGGGCCTGAAACCATCCTGCGGTGTTGCGGCCAGCTCAAAAGAAAGCGAGTTGAAGAAAGGAGCTCAGGGGCACTGTAATTCACAAACCTGCAGAGTTATAAATGACAGCTATCGTCCAAAAATATACTGAAGTAAGGCTGCCAAGAGGACTTGAAAGCGGGGCAGAATTGCAGGAAACTGATTTCAGGAGGTAGACTGGAATTGCATTGAAAGCATTGGAAAAGAGGCAGAACGTCCACAATGATGCACTTGGCCAAAAAGGGCGTATGCGTTTTTTCCTGAATATATTCAGGAAAAAACGCATACGCCCTTTTTGGCCAACCAAGCAAGCTTGCAAAGGAAATCTGCACTACAATGAAGTCTCACTTCCCCCCGGTCAAAAGGGCCATCTGAAAAAAGTGTAAAATCCAGAAAGGCAGGACAGGCCATGGAGAACTGGGAGCCTTGTTATGCTGATGGGCGGGATGTAAATTGCCAACAGACACTCGGGAGAAGTGTATGGTGTTTCCTGAAACATCTATACAACAAAGCAACAGAGCCTAGGGCACTTCCACTTATGGTCCTATAGCTTAGGGAAATTAAAATCAAAAAGACACAGCCACCCCAAAGTTTGGGACGCCTCTGTTTACAAGAACCTCGTTTACCGTACAAGTTCAACATCGCAGAAAGTGAAAAATGGATAAAGAAGTTGTGGTATTTACTTACAAAGCAATATCACTCAGCAATGAAATCTATGTCAACAGGCCCTTAGCAGCACAATGAGTGGATTCAGGTATGATGATTCTAACTGAAATAAGTCACACAGAAAAAGAAACATCATAAGATATCAGTAATACACGGAATGTAAACTTGGCTACACAGGAACTGAATTACAGAACAGAACAGGGTCTCAAATTTAGAAAACCAACTTATGCTTGCTTAAGGGGAAAGGTGAGTTGGGGTGCTGCATAAAACCAGAGATTAGAAACGAGCACAGATAAAGTTCCTTAAGCCAAATATGGAATAGACAAGAGCTACTCCTTGCTCAACGAAATGGACTCAACACCGCATATTAAACGCCTAAGAATGTACCTGACTAGTAAGTATCTTAAAACCTATGGATTGCTATGTCTCCGAAAGAGAATCAAGCATGTGTACAGGGGCATAAACGCAGCAGTGATAGGATTGGAGAGGTTCGGTGAGCAAATGAAGACCCTTTGAAATCATATTGCATGGTACCCATTCCACGGGTTTCAACTACCCAGGTTTAAGGTATTCTTCCTTCAGCTAAAACATGCATGTGGAACCTAGAGTATGATCAACCATGTGATCGGGAGACGTGTTCAAATATGTCTCAGTTTTCGTACCCTGGTACTCGGGTGCAACATTCCAGACGCTTTACTAACACTCTCCCCACTTGGAGAGTCCGTCCCTTTAATCTCCTGTTTGGCCCAGTTTGCAATTTCTGCGGAAGATGAACAGGAATAGCGAGAACCAATGAGAGACTAGCTGGAGGTGTCTGGACGGGCAAATTTAACTCTCATTTCCCACCAGGAAGAGGAATTAACCAAAGGCTCAGCGTGCCGTGCCGGAATCAGATTAGGGCCTGAAGCTATCCTGCGGTGTTGCGGCCAGCTCAAAAGAAAGCGAGTTGAAGAAAGGAGCTCAGGGGCACTGTAATTCACAAACCTGCAGAGTTATAAATGACAGCTATCGTCCAAAAATATACTGAAGTAAGGCTGCCAAGAGGAGTTGAAAGTGGGGCAGAATTGCAGGAAACCGATTTCAGGAGGTAGACTGGAATTGCATTGAAAGCATAGGAAAAGAGGCAGAACGTCCACAATGATGCACTTGGCCAAAAAGGGCGTATGCGTTTTTTCCTGAATATATTCAGGAAAAAACGCATACGCCCTTTTTGGCCAACCAAGCAAGCTTGCAAAGGAAATCTGCACTACAATGAAGTCTCACTTCCCCCCGGTCAAAAGGGCCATCTGAAAAAAGTGTAAAATCCAGAAAGGCAGGACAGGCCATGGAGAACTGGGAGCCTTGTTATGCTGATGGGCGGGATGTAAATTGCCAACAGACACTCCGGAGAAGTGTATGGTGTTTCCTGAAACATCTAAACAACAAAGCAACAGAGCCTAGGGCACTTCCACTTATGGTCCTATAGCTTAGGGAAATTAAAATCAAAAAGACACAGCCACCCCAAAGTTTGGGACGCCTCTGTTTACAAGAACCTCGTTTACAGTACAAGTTCAACATCGCAGAAAGTGAAAAATGGATAAAGAAGTTGTGGTATTTACTTACAAAGCAATATCACTCAGCAATGAAATCTATGTCATCAGGCCCTTAGCAGCATAATGAGTGGATTCAGGTACGATGATTCTCACTGAAATAAGTCACACAGAAAAAGAAACATCATAAGATATCACTAATACACGGAATGTAAACTTGGCTACACAGGAACTGAATTCCAAAACAGAACAGGGTCTCAAATTTAGAAAACCAACTTATGCTTGCTTAAGGGGAAAGGTGAGTTGGGGTGCTGCATAAAACCAGAGATTGAAATGAGCACAGATAAAGTTCCTTAAGCCAAATATGGACTAGACAAGAGCTACTCCTTGCTCAACGAAATGGACTCAACACCGCATATTAAACGCCTAAGAATGTACCTGACTAGTAAGTATCTTAAAACCTATGGATTGCTATGTCTCCAAAAGAGAATCAAGCGTGTGTACAGGGGCATAAACGCAGCAGTGATAGGATTGGAGAGGTTCGGTGAGCAAACGAAGACCCTTTGAAGTCATATTGCATGGTACCCATTCCACGGGTCTCAACTCTCCAGGTTTAAGGTATTCTTCCTTCAGCTAAAACATGCATGTGGAATCCAGAGTATGATCAACCATGTGAACGGGAGACGTGTTCAAATACGTCTCAGTCTTCCTCCCCTGGTACTCGGGTGCAACATTCCAGACGCTTTACTAACACTCTCCCCACTTGGAGAGTCAGCGCCTTTAACCTCCTGTTTGACCCAGTTTGCAATTTCTGCGGAAGATGAACAGGAATAGGGAACACCAATGAGAGACTAGCTGGAGGTGTCTGGACGGGCAAATTTAACTCTCATTTCCCACCAGGAAGAGGAAATAACCAAAGGCTCAGCGTGCCGTGCCGGAACCAGATTAGGGCCTGAAGCCATCCTGCGGTGTTGCGGCCAGCTCAAAAGAAAGCGAGTTGAAGAAAGGAGCTCAGGGGCACTGTAATTCACAAACGTGCAGCGTTATAAATGACAGCTTTCGTCCAAAAATATACTGAAGTAAGGCTGCCAAGAGGACTTGAAAGCGGGGCAGAATTGCAGGAAACCGATTTCAGGACGTAGACTGGAATTGCATTGAAAGCATAGGAAAAGAGGCAGAACGTCCACAATGATGCACTTGGCCAAAAAGGGCGTATGCGTTTTTTCCTGAATATATTCAGGAAAAAACGCATACGCCCTTTTTGGCCAACCAAGCAAGCTTGCAAAGGAAATCTGCACTACAATGAAGTCTCACTTCCCCCCGGTCAAAAGGGCCATCTGAAAAAAGTGTAAAATCCAGAAAGGCAGGACAGGCCATGGAGAACTGGGAGCCTTGTTATGCTGATGGGCGGGATGTAAATTGCCAACAGACACTCGGGAGAAGTGTATGGTGTTTCCTGAAACATCTAAAAAACAAAGCAACAGAGCCTAGGGCACTTCCACTTATGGTCCTATAGCTTAGGGAAATTAAAATCAAAAAGACACAGCCACCCCAAAGTTTGGGACGCCTCTGTTTACAAGAACCTCGTTTACCGTACAAGTTCAATATCACAGAAAGTGAAAAATGGATAAAGAACTTGTGGTACTTACGTACAATGCAGTATCACTCAGCAATGAAATCTATGTCATCAGGCCCGTAGCAGCATAATGAGTGGATTCAGGTACGATGATTCTCACTGAAATAAGTCACACAGAAAAAGAAACATCATAAGATATCACTAATACACGGAATGTAAACTTGGCTACACAGGAACTGAATTCCAAAACAGAACAGGGTCTCAAATTTAGAAAACCAACTTATGCTTGCTTAAGGGGAAAGGTGAGTTGGGGTGCTGCATAAAACCAGAGATTGAAATGAGCACAGATAAAGTTCCTTAAGCCAAATATGGAATAGACAAGAGCTACTCCTTGCTCAACGAAATGGACTCAACACCCCATATTAAACGCCTAAGAATGTACCTGACTAGTAAGTATCTTAAAACCTATGGATTGCTATGTCTCCAAAAGAGAATCAAGCGTGTGTACAGGGGTATAAACGCAGCAGTGATAGGATTGGAGAGGTTCGGTGAGCAAATGAAGACCCTTTGAAGTCATATTGCATGGTACCCATTCCACGGGTCTCAACTCTCCAGGTTTAAGGTATTCTTCCTTCAGCTAAAACATGCATGTGGAACCCAGAGTATGATCAACCATGTGAACGGGAGACGTGTTCAAATACGTCTCAGTTTTCCTCCCCTGGTACTCGGGTGCAACATTCCAGACTCTTTACTAACACTCTCCCCACTTGGAGAGTCAGCGCCTTTAACCTCCTGTTTGGCCCAGTTTGCAATTTCTGCGGAAGATGAACAGGAATAGGGAACACCAATGAGAGACTAGCTGGAGGTGTCTGGACGGGCAAATTTAACTCTCATTTCCCACCAGGAAGAGGAAATAACCAAAGGCTCAGCGTGCCGTGCCGGAACCAGATTAGGGCCTGAAGCCATCCTGCGGTGTTGCGGCCAGCTCAAAAGAAAGCGAGTTGAAGAAAGGAGCTCAGGGGCACTGTAATTCACAAACCTGCAGAGTTATAAATGACAGCTTTCGTCCAAAAATATACTGAAGTAAGGCTGCCAAGAGGACTTGAATGCGGGGCAGAATTGCAGGAAACCGATTTCAGGAGGTAGACTGGAATTGCATTGAAAGCATAGGAAAAGAGGCAGAACGTCCACAATGATGCACTTGGCCAAAAAGGGCGTATGCGTTTTTTCCTGAATATATTCAGGAAAAAACGCATACGCCCTTTTTGGCCAACCAAGCAAGCTTGCAAAGGAAATCTGCACTACAATGAAGTCTCACTTCCCCCTGGTCAAAAGGGCCATCTGAAAAAAGTGTAAAATCCAGAAAGGCAGGACAGGCCATGGAGAACTGGGAGCCTTGTTATGCTGATGGGCGGGATGTAAATTGCCAACAGACACTCGGGAGAAGTGTATGGTGTTTCCTGAAACATCTATACAACAAAGCAACAGAGCCTAGGGCACTTCCACTTATGGTCCTATAGCTTAGGGAAATTAAAATCAAAAAGACACAGCCACCCCAAAGTTTGGGACGCCTCTGTTTACAAGAACCTCGTTTACCGTACAAGTTCAATATCACAGAAAGTGAAAAATGGATAAAGAACTTGTGGTACTTACGTACAATGCAGTATCACTCAGCAATGAAATCTATGTCATCAGGCCCGTAGCAGCATAATGAGTGGATTCAGGTACGATGATTCTCACTGAAATAAGTCACACAGAAAAAGAAACATCATAAGATATCAGTAATACACGGAATGTAAACTTGGCTACACAGGAACTGAATTACAGAACAGAACAGGGTCTCAAATTTAGAAAACCAACTTATGCTTGCTTAAGGGGAAAGGTGAGTTGGGGTGCTGCATAAAACCAGAGATTGAAACGAGCACAGATAAAGTTCCTTAAGCCAAATATGGAATAGACAAGAGCTACTCCTTGCTCAACGAAATGGACTCAACACCCCATATTAAACGCCTAAGAATGTACCTGACTAGTAAGTATCTTAAAACCTATGGATTGCTATGTCTCCAAAAGAGAATCAAGCGTGTGTACAGGGGCATAAACGCAGCAGTGATAGGATTGGAGAGGTTCGGTGAGCAAATGAAGACCCTTTGAAGTCATATTGCATGGTACCCATTCCACGGGTCTCAACTCTCCAGGTTTAAGGTATTCTTCCTTCAGCTAAAACATGCATGTGGAACCCAGAGTATGATCAACCATGTGAACGGGAGACGTGTTCAAATATGTCTCAGTTTTCCTCCCCTGGTACTCGGGTGCAACATTCCAGATGCTTTACTAACACTCTCCCCACTTGGAGAGTCAGCGCCTTTAACCTCCTGTTTGGCCCAGTTTGCAATTTCTGCGGAAGATGAACAGGAATAGGGAACACCAATGAGAGACTAGCTGGAGGTGTCTGGACGGGCAAATTTAACTCTCATTTCCCACCAGGAAGAGGAAATAACCAAAGGCTCAGCGTGCCGTGCCGGAACCAGATTAGGGCCTGAAGCCATCCTGCGGTGTTGCGGCCAGCTCAAAAGAAAGCGAGTTGAAGAAAGGAGCTCAGGGGCACTGTAATTCACAAACCTGCAGAGTTATAAATGACAGCTATCGTCCAAAAATATACTGAAGTAAGGCTGCCAAGAGGACTTGAAAGCGGGGCAGAATTGCAGGAAACCGATTTCAGGAGGTAGACTGGAATTGCACTGAAAGCATAGGAAAAGAGGCAGAACGCCCACAATGATGCACTTGGCCAAAAAGGGCGTATGTGTTTTTTCCTGAATATATTCAGGAAAAAACGCATACACCCTTTTTGGCCAACCAAGCAAGCTTGCAAAGGAAATCTGCACTACAATGAAGTCTCACTTCCCCCCGGTCAAAAGGGCCATCTGAAAAAAGTGTAAAATCCAGAAAGGCAGGACAGGCCATGGAGAACTGGGAGCCTTGTTATGCTGATGGGCGGGATGTAAATTGCCAACAGACACTCGGGAGAAGTGTATGGTGTTTCCTGAAACATCTAAAAAACAAAGCAACAGAGCCTAGGGCACTTCCACTTATGGTCCTATAGCTTAGGGAAATTAAAATCAAAAAGACACAGCCACCCCAAAGTTTGGGACGCCTCTGTTTACAAGAACCTCGTTTACCGTACAAGTTCAATATCACAGAAAGTGAAAAATGGATAAAGAACTTGTGGTACTTACGTACAATGCAGTATCACTCAGCAATGAAATCTATGTCATCAGGCCCGTAGCAGCATAATGAGTGGATTCAGGTACGATGATTCTCACTGAAATAAGTCACACAGAAAAAGAAACATCATAAGATATCACTAATACACGGAATGTAAACTTGGCTACACAGGAACTGAATTCCAAAACAGAACAGGGTCTCAAATTTAGAAAACCAACTTATGCTTGCTTAAGGGGAAAGGTGAGTTGGGGTGCTGCATAAAACCAGAGATTGAAATGGGCACAGATAAAGTTCCTTAAGCCAAATATGGAATAGACAAGAGCTACTCCTTGCTCAACGAAATGGACTCAACACCGCATATTAAACGCCTAAGAATGTACCTGACTAGTAAGTATCTTAAAACCTATGGATTGCTATGTCTCCAAAAGAGAATCAAGCGTGTGTACAGGGGCATAAACGCAGCAGTGATAGGATTGGAGAGGTTCGGTGAGCAAATGAAGACCCTTTGAAGTCATATTGCATGGTACCCATTCCACGGGTCTCAACTCTCCAGGTTTAAGGTATTCTTCCTTCAGCTAAAACATGCATGTGGAACCCAGAGTATGATCAACCATGTGAACGGGAGACGTGTTCAAATATGTCTCAGTTTTCCTCCCCTGGTACTCGGGTGCAACATTCCAGATGCTTTAGTAACACTCTCCCCACTTGGAGAGTCAGCGCCTTTAACCTCCTGTTTGGCCCAGTTTGCAATTTCTGCGGAAGATGAACAGGAATAGGGAACACCAATGAGAGATTAGCTGGAGGTGTCTGGACGGGCAAATTTAACTCTCATTTCCCACCAGGAAGAGGAAATAACCAAAGGCTCAGCGTGCCGGGCCGGAACCAGATTAGGGCCTGAAGCCATCCTGCGGTGTTGCGGCCAGCTCAAAAGAAAGCGAGTTGAAGAAAGGAGCTCAGGGGAACTGTAATTCACAAACCTGCAGAGTTATAAATGACAGCTATCGTCCAAAAATATACTGAAGTAAGGCTGCCAAGAGGACTTGAAAGCGGGGCAGAATTGCAGGAAACCGATTTCAGGAGGTAGACTGGAATTGCATTGAAAGCATAGGAAAAGAGGCAGAACGCCCACAATGATGCACTTGGCCAAAAAGGGCGTATGCGTTTTTTCCTGAATATATTCAGGAAAAAACGCATACGCCCTTTTTGGCCAACCAAGCAAGCTTGCAAAGGAAATCTGCACTACAATGAAGTCTCACTTCCCCCCGGTCAAAAGGGCCATCTGAAAAAAGTGTAAAATCCAGAAAGGCAGGACAGGCCATGGAGAACTGGGAGCCTTGTTATGCTGATGGGCGGGATGTAAATTGCCAACAGACACTCGGGAGAAGTGTATGGTGTTTCCTGAAACATCTAAACAACAAAGCAACAGAGCCTAGGGCACTTCCACTTATGGTCCTATAGCTTAGGGAAATTAAAATCAAAAAGACACAGCCACCCCAAAGTTTGGGACGCCTCTGTTTACAAGAACCTCGTTTACCGTACAAGTTCAATATCACAGAAAGTGAAAAATGGATAAAGAACTTGTGGTACTTACGTACAATGCAGTATCACTCAGCAATGAAATCTATGTCATCAGGCCCGTAGCAGCATAATGAGTGGATTCAGGTACGATGATTCTCACTGAAATAAGTCACACAGAAAAAGAAACATCATAAGATATCACTAATACACGGAATGTAAACTTGGCTACACAGGAACTGAATTCCAAAACAGAACAGGGTCTCAAATTTAGAAAACCAACTTATGCTTGCTTAAGGGGAAAGGTGAGTTGGGGTGCTGCATAAAACCAGAGATTGAAATGAGCACAGATAAAGTTCCTTAAGCCAAATATGGACTAGACAAGAGCTACTCCTTGCTCAACGAAATGGACTCAACACCGCATATTAAACGCCTAAGAATGTACCTGACTAGTAAGTATCTTAAAACCTATGGATTGCTATGTCTCCAAAAGAGAATCAAGCGTGTGTACAGGGGCATAAACGCAGCAGTGATAGGATTGGAGAGGTTCGGTGAGCAAATGAAGACCCTTTGAAGTCATATTGCATGGTACCCATTCCACGGGTCTCAACTCTCCAGGTTTAAGGTATTCTTCCTTCAGCTAAAACATGCATGTGGAACCCAGAGTATGATCAACCATGTGAAGGGGAGACGTGTTCAAATACGTCTCAGTTTTCCTCCCCTGGTACTCGGGTGCAACATTCCAGACGCTTTACTAACACTCTCCCCACTTGGAGAGTCAGCGCCTTTAACCTCCTGTTTGGCCCAGTTTGCAATTTCTGTGGAAGATGAACAGGAATAGGGAACACCAATGAGAGACTAGCTGGAGGTGTCTGGACGGGCAAATTTAACTCTCATTTCCCACCAGGAAGAGGAAATAACCAAAGGCTCAGCGTGCCGTGCCGGAACCAGATTAGGGCCTGAAGCCATCCTGCGGTGTTGCGGCCAGCTCAAAAGAAAGCGAGTTGAAGAAAGGAGCTCAGGGGAACTGTAATTCACAAACCTGCAGAGTTATAAATGACAGCTATCGTCCAAAAATATACTGAAGTAAGGCTGCCAAGAGGACTTGAAAGCGGGGCAGAATTGCAGGAAACCGATTTCAGGAGGTAGACTGGAATTGCATTGAAAGCATAGGAAAAGAGGCAGAACGCCCACAATGATGCACTTGGCCAAAAAGGGCGTATGCGTTTTTTCCTGAATATATTCAGGAAAAAACGCATACACCCTTTTTGGCCAACCAAGCAAGCTTGCAAAGGAAATCTGCACTACAATGAAGTCTCACTTCCCCCCGGTCAAAAGGGCCATCTGAAAAAAGTGTAAAATCCAGAAAGGCAGGACAGGCCATGGAGAACTGGGAGCCTTGTTATGCTGATGGGCGGGATGTAAATTGCCAACAGACACTCGGGAGAAGTGTATGGTGTTTCCTGAAACATCTAAAAAACAAAGCAACAGAGCCTAGGGCACTTCCACTTATGGTCCTATAGCTTAGGGAAATTAAAATCAAAAAGACACAGCCACCCCAAAGTTTGGAACGCCTCTGTTTACAAGAACCTCGTTTACCGTACAAGTTCAATATCACAGAAAGTGAAAAATGGATAAAGAACTTGTGGTACTTACGTACAATGCAGTATCACTCAGCAATGAAATCTATGTCATCAGGCCCGTAGCAGCATAATGAGTGGATTCAGGTACGATGATTCTCACTGAAATAAGTCACACAGAAAAAGAAACATCATAAGATATCAGTAATACACGGAATGTAAACTTGGCTACACAGGAACTGAATTACAGAACAGAACAGGGTCTCAAATTTAGAAAACCAACTTATGCTTGCTTAAGGGGAAAGGTGAGTTGGGGTGCTGCATAAAACCAGAGATTGAAACGAGCACAGATAAAGTTCCTTAAGCCAAATATGGAATAGACAAGAGCTACTCCTTGCTCAACGAAATGGACTCAACACCCCATATTAAACGCCTAAGAATGTACCTGACTAGTAAGTATCTTAAAACCTATGGATTGCTATGTCTCCAAAAGAGAATCAAGCGTGTGTACAGGGGCATAAACGCAGCAGTGATAGGATTGGAGAGGTTCGGTGAGCAAATGAAGACCCTTTGAAGTCATATTGCATGGTACCCATTCCACGGGTCTCAACTCTCCAGGTTTAAGGTATTCTTCCTTCAGCTAAAACATGCATGTGGAACCCAGAGTATGATCAACCATGTGAACGGGAGACGTGTTCAAATATGTCTCAGTTTTCCTCCCCTGGTACTCGGGTGCAACATTCCAGATGCTTTACTAACACTCTCCCCACTTGGAGAGTCAGCGCCTTTAACCTCCTGTTTGGCCCAGTTTGCAATTTCTGCGGAAGATGAACAGGAATAGGGAACACCAATGAGAGACTAGCTGGAGGTGTCTGGACGGGCAAATTTAACTCTCATTTCCCACCAGGAAGAGGAAATAACCAAAGGCTCAGCGTGCCGTGCCGGAACCAGATTAGGGCCTGAAGCCATCCTGCGGTGTTGCGGCCAGCTCAAAAGAAAGCGAGTTGAAGAAAGGAGCTCAGGGGCACTGTAATTCACAAACCTGCAGAGTTATAAATGACAGCTATCGTCCAAAAATATACTGAAGTAAGGCTGCCAAGAGGACTTGAAAGCGGGGCAGAATTGCAGGAAACCGATTTCAGGAGTTAGACTGGAATTGCACTGAAAGCATAGGAAAAGAGGCAGAACGCCCACAATGATGCACTTGGCCAAAAAGGGCGTATGTGTTTTTTCCTGAATATATTCAGGAAAAAACGCATACACCCTTTTTGGCCAACCAAGCAAGCTTGCAAAGGAAATCTGCACTACAATGAAGTCTCACTTCCCCCCGGTCAAAAGGGCCATCTGAAAAAAGTGTAAAATCCAGAAAGGCAGGACAGGCCATGGAGAACTGGGAGCCTTGTTATGCTGATGGGCGGGATGTAAATTGCCAACAGACACTCGGGAGAAGTGTATGGTGTTTCCTGAAACATCTAAACAACAAAGCAACAGAGCCTAGGGCACTTCCACTTATGGTCCTATAGCTTAGGGAAATTAAAATCAAAAAGACACAGCCACCCTAAAGTTTGGGACGCCTCTGTTTACAAGAACCTCGTTTACCGTACAAGTTCAATATCACAGAAAGTGAAAAATGGATAAAGAACTTGTGGTACTTACGTACAATGCAGTATCACTCAGCAATGAAATCTATGTCATCAGGCCCGTAGCAGCATAATGAGTGGATTCAGGTACGATGATTCTCACTGAAATAAGTCACACAGAAAAAGAAACATCATAAGATATCACTAATACACGGAATGTAAACTTGGCTACACAGGAACTGAATTCCAAAACAGAACAGGGTCTCAAATTTAGAAAACCAACTTATGCTTGCTTAAGGGGAAAGGTGAGTTGGGGTGCTGCATAAAACCAGAGATTGAAATGGGCACAGATAAAGTTCCTTAAGCCAAATATGGAATAGACAAGAGCTACTCCTTGCTCAACGAAATGGACTCAACACCGCATATTAAACGCCTAAGAATGTACCTGACTAGTAAGTATCTTAAAACCTATGGATTGCTATGTCTCCAAAAGAGAATCAAGCGTGTGTACAGGGGCATAAACGCAGCAGTGATAGGATTGGAGAGGTTCGGTGAGCAAATGAAGACCCTTTGAAGTCATATTGCATGGTACCCATTCCACGGGTCTCAACTCTCCAGGTTTAAGGTATTCTTCCTTCAGCTAAAACATGCATGTGGAACCCAGAGTATGATCAACCATGTGAACGGGAGACGTGTTCAAATATGTCTCAGTTTTCCTCCCCTGGTACTCGGGTGCAACATTCCAGATGCTTTAGTAACACTCTCCCCACTTGGAGAGTCAGCGCCTTTAACCTCCTGTTTGGCCCAGTTTGCAATTTCTGCGGAAGATGAACAGGAATAGGGAACACCAATGAGAGACTAGCTGGAGGTGTCTGGACGGGCAAATTTAACTCTCATTTCCCACCAGGAAGAGGAAATAACCAAAGGCTCAGCGTGCCGGGCCGGAACCAGATTAGGGCCTGAAGCCATCCTGCGGTGTTGCGGCCAGCTCAAAAGAAAGCGAGTTGAAGAAAGGAGCTCAGGGGAACTGTAATTCACAAACCTGCAGAGTTATAAATGACAGCTATCGTCCAAAAATATACTGAAGTAAGGCTGCCAAGAGGACTTGAAAGCGGGGCAGAATTGCAGGAAACCGATTTCAGGAGGTAGACTGGAATTGCATTGAAAGCATAGGAAAAGAGGCAGAACGCCCACAATGATGCACTTGGCCAAAAAGGGCGTATGCGTTTTTTCCTGAATATATTCAGGAAAAAACGCATACGCCCTTTTTGGCCAACCAAGCAAGCTTGCAAAGGAAATCTGCACTACAATGAAGTCTCACTTCCCCCCGGTCAAAAGGGCCATCTGAAAAAAGTGTAAAATCCAGAAAGGCAGGACAGGCCATGGAGAACTGGGAGCCTTGTTATGCTGATGGGCGGGATGTAAATTGCCAACAGACACTCGGGAGAAGTGTATGGTGTTTCCTGAAACATCTAAAAAACAAAGCAACAGAGCCTAGGGCACTTCCACTTATGGTCCTATAGCTTAGGGAAATTAAAATCAAAAAGACACAGCCACCCCAAAGTTTGGGACGCCTCTGTTTACAAGAACCTCGTTTACCGTACAAGTTCAATATCACAGAAAGTGAAAAATGGATAAAGAACTTGTGGTACTTACGTACAATGCAGTATCACTCAGCAATGAAATCTATGTCATCAGGCCCGTAGCAGCATAATGAGTGGATTCAGGTACGATGATTCTCACTGAAATAAGTCACACAGAAAAAGAAACATCATAAGATATCACTAATACACGGAATGTAAACTTGGCTACACAGGAACTGAATTCCAAAACAGAACAGGGTCTCAAATTTAGAAAACCAACTTATGCTTGCTTAAGGGGAAAGGTGAGTTGGGGTGCTGCATAAAACCAGAGATTGAAATGAGCACAGATAAAGTTCCTTAAGCCAAATATGGACTAGACAAGAGCTACTCCTTGCTCAACGAAATGGACTCAACACCGCATATTAAACGCCTAAGAATGTACCTGACTAGTAAGTATCTTAAAACCTATGGATTGCTATGTCTCCAAAAGAGAATCAAGCGTGTGTACAGGGGCATAAACGCAGCAGTGATAGGATTGGAGAGGTTCGGTGAGCAAATGAAGACCCTTTGAAGTCATATTGCATGGTACCCATTCCACGGGTCTCAACTCTCCAGGTTTAAGGTATTCTTCCTTCAGCTAAAACATGCATGTGGAACCCAGAGTATGATCAACCATGTGAACGGGAGACGTGTTCAAATACGTCTCAGTTTTCCTCCCCTGGTACTCGGGTGCAACATTCCAGACGCTTTACTAACACTCTCCCCACTTGGAGAGTCAGCGCCTTTAACCTCCTGTTTGGCACAGTTTGCAATTTCTGTGGAAGATGAACAGGAATAGGGAACACCAATGAGAGACTAGCTGGAGGTGTCTGGACGGGCAAATTTAACTCTCATTTCCCACCAGGAAGAGGAAATAACCAAAGGCTCAGCGTGCCGTGCCGGAACCAGATTAGGGCCTGAAGCCATCCTGCGGTGTTGCGGCCAGCTCAAAAGAAAGCGAGTTGAAGAAAGGAGCTCAGGGGAACTGTAATTCACAAACCTGCAGAGTTATAAATGACAGCTATCGTCCAAAAATATACTGAAGTAAGGCTGCCAAGAGGACTTGAAAGCGGGGCAGAATTGCAGGAAACCGATTTCAGGAGGTAGACTGGAATTGCATTGAAAGCATAGGAAAAGAGGCAGAACGCCCACAATGATGCACTTGGCCAAAAAGGGCGTATGTGTTTTTTCCTGAATATATTCAGGAAAAAACGCATACGCCCTTTTTGGCCAACCAAGCAAGCTTGCAAAGGAAATCTGCACTACAATGAAGTCTCACTTCCCCCCGGTCAAAAGGGCCATCTGAAAAAAGTGTAAAATCCAGAAAGGCAGGACAGGCCATGGAGAACTGGGAGCCTTGTTATGCTGATGGGCGGGATGTAAACTGCCAACAGACACTCAGGAGAAGTGTATGGTGTTTCCTGAAACATCTAAAAAACAAAGCAACAGAGCCTAGGGCACTTCCACTTATGGTCCTATAGCTTAGGGAAATTAAAATCAAAAAGACACAGCCACCCCAAAGTTTGGGACGCCTCTGTTTACAAGAACCTCGTTTACCGTACAAGTTCAATATCACAGAAAGTGAAAAATGGATAAAGAAGTTGTGGTACTTACGTACAATGCAGTATCACTCAGCAATGAAATCTATGTCATCAGGCCCGTAGCAGCATAATGAGTGGATTCAGGTACGATGATTCTCACTGAAATAAGTCACACAGAAAAAGAAACATCATAAGATATCAGTAATACACGGAATGTAAACTTGGCTACACAGGAACTGAATTACAGAACAGAACAGGGTCTCAAATTTAGAAAACCAACTTATGCTTGCTTAAGGGGAAAGGTGAGTTGGGGTGCTGCATAAAACCAGAGATTGAAACGAGCACAGATAAAGTTCCTTAAGCCAAATATGGAATAGACAAGAGCTACTCCTTGCTCAACGAAATGGACTCAACACCCCATATTAAACGCCTAAGAATGTACCTGACTAGTAAGTATCTTAAAACCTATGGATTGCTATGTCTCCAAAAGAGAATCAAGTGTGTGTACAGGGGCATAAACGCAGCAGTGATAGGATTGGAGAGGTTCGGTGAGCAAATGAAGACCCTTTGAAGTCATATTGCATGGTACCCATTCCACGGGTCTCAACTCTCCAGGTTTAAGGTATTCTTCCTTCAGCTAAAACATGCATGTGGAACCCAGAGTATGATCAACCATGTGAACGGGAGACGTGTTCAAATATGTCTCAGTTTTCCTCCCCTGGTACTCGGGTGCAACATTCCAGATGCTTTACTAACACTCTCCCCACTTGGAGAGTCAGCGCCTTTAACCTCCTATTTGGCCCAGTTTGCAATTTCTGCGGAAGATGAACAGGAATAGGGAACACCAATGAGAGACTAGCTGGAGGTGTCTGGACGGGCAAATTTAACTCTCATTTCCCACCAGGAAGAGGAAATAACCAAAGGCTCAGCGTGCCGGGCCGGAACCAGATTAGGGCCTGAAGCCATCCTGCGGTGTTGCGGCCAGCTCAAAAGAAAGCAAGTTGAAGAAAGGAGCTCAGGGGCACTGTAATTCACAAACCTGCAGAGTTATAAATGACAGCTATCGTCCAAAAATATACTGAAGTAAGGCTGCCAAGAGGACTTGAAAGCGGGACAGAATTGCAGGAAACCGATTTCAGGAGGTAGACTGGAATTGCATTGAAAGCATAGGAAAAGAGGCAGAACGCCCACAATGATGCACTTGGCCAAAAAGGGCGTATGCGTTTTTTCCTGAATATATTCAGGAAAAAACGCATACACCCTTTTTGGCCAACCAAGCAAGCTTGCAAAGGAAATCTGCACTACAATGAAGTCTCACTTCCCCCCGGTCAAAAGGGCCATCTGAAAAAAGTGTAAAATCCAGAAAGGCAGGACAGGCCATGGAGAACTGGGAGCCTTGTTATGCTGATGGGCGGGATGTAAATTGCCAACAGACATTCGGGAGAAGTGTATGGTGTTTCCTGAAACATCTATACAACAAAGCAACAGAGCCTAGGGCACTTCCACTTATGGTCCTATAGCTTAGGGAAATTAAAATCAAAAAGACACAGCCACCCCAAAGTTTGGGACGCCTCTGTTTACAAGAACCTCGTTTACCGTACAAGTTCAATATCACAGAAAGTGAAAAATGGATAAAGAACTTGTGGTACTTACGTACAATGCAGTATCACTCAGCAATGAAATCTATGTCATCAGGCCCGTAGCAGCATAATGAGTGGATTCAGGTACGATGATTCTCACTGAAATAAGTCACACAGAAAAAGAAACATCATAAGATATCACTAATACACGGAATGTAAACTTGGCTACACAGGAACTGAATTCCAAAACAGAACAGGGTCTCAAATTTAGAAAACCAACTTATGCTTGCTTAAGGGGAAAGGTGAGTTGGGGTGCTGCATAAAACCAGAGATTGAAACGGGCACAGATAAAGTTCCTTAAGCCAAATATGGAATAGACAAGAGCTACTCCTTGCTCAACGAAATGGACTCAACACCCCATATTAAACGCCTAAGAATGTACCTGACTAGTAAGTATCTTAAAACCTATGGATTGCTATGTCTCCAAAAGAGAATCAAGCGTGTGTACAGGGGCATAAACGCAGCAGTGATAGGATTGGAGAGGTTCGGTGAGCAAATGAAGACCCTTTGAAGTCATATTGCATGGTACCCATTCCACGGGTCTCAACTCTCCAGGTTTAAGGTATTCTTCCTTCAGCTAAAACATGCATGTGGAACCCAGAGTATGATCAACCATGTGAACGGGAGACGTGTTCAAATACGTCTCAGTTTTCCTCCCCTGGTACTCGGGTGCAACATTCCAGACGCTTTACTAACACTCTCCCCACTTGGAGAGTCAGCGCCTTTAACCTCCTGTTTGGCCCAGTTTGCAATTTCTGCGGAAGATGAACAGGAATAGGGAACACCAATGAGAGACTAGCTGGAGGTGTCTGGACGGGCAAATTTAACTCTCATTTCCCACCAGGAAGAGGAAATAACCAAAGGCTCAGCGTGCCGTGCCGGAACCAGATTAGGGCCTGAAGCCATCCTGCGGTGTTGCGGCCAGCTCAAAAGAAAGCGAGTTGAAGAAAGGAGCTCAGGGGCACTGTAATTCACAAACCTGCAGAGTTGTAAATGACAGCTATCGTCCAAAAATATACTGAAGTAAGGCTGCCAAGAGGACTTGAAAGCGGGGCAGAATTGCAGGAAACCGATTTCAGGAGGTAGACTGGAATTGCATTGAAAGCATAGGAAAAGAGGCAGAACGCCCACAATGATGCACTTGGCCAAAAAGGGCATATGTGTTTTTTCCTGAATATATTCAGGAAAAAACGCATACGCCCTTTTTGGCCAACCAAGCAAGCTTGCAAAGGAAATCTGCACTACAATGAAGTCTCACTTCCCCCCGGTCAAAAGGGCCATCTGAAAAAAGTGTAAAATCCAGAAAGGCAGGACAGGCCATGGAGAACTGGGAGCCTTGTTATGCTGATGGGCGGGATGTAAATTGCCAACAGACACTCGGGAGAAGTGTATGGTGTTTCCTGAAACATCTAAAAAACAAAGCAACAGAGCCTAGGGCACTTCCACTTATGGTCCTATAGCTTAGGGAAATTAAAATCAAAAAGACACACCCACCCCAAAGTTTGGGACGCCTCTGTTTACAAGAACCTCGTTTACCGTACAAGTTCAATATCACAGAAAGTAAAAAATGGATAAAGAAGTTGTGGTACTTACGTACAATGCAGTATCACTCAGCAATGAAATCTATGTGATCAGGCCCGTAGCAGCATAATGAGTGGATTCAGGTACGATGATTCTCACTGAAATAAGTCACACAGAAAAAGAAACATCATAAGATATCACTAATACACGGAATGTAAACTTGGCTACACAGGAACTGAATTACAGAACAGAACAGGGTCTCAAATTTAGAAAACCAACTTATGCTTGCTTAAGGGGAAAGGTGAGTTGGGGTGCTGCATAAAACCAGAGATTGAAACGAGCACAGATAAAGTTCCTTAAGCCAAATATGGAATAGACAAGAGCTACTCCTTGCTCAACGAAATGGACTCAACACCCCATATTAAACGCCTAAGAATGTACCTGACTAGTAAGTATCTTAAAACCTATGGATTGCTATGTCTCCAAAAGAGAATCAAGCGTGTGTACAGGGGCATAAACGCAGCAGTGATAGGATTGGAGAGGTTCGGTGAGCAAATGAAGACCCTTTGAAGTCATATTGCATGGTACCCATTCCACGGGTCTCAACTCTCCAGGTTTAAGGTATTCTTCCTTCAGCTAAAACATGCATGTGGAACCCAGAGTATGATCAACCATGTGAACGGGAGACGTGTTCAAATACGTCTCAGTTTTCCTCCCCTGGTACTCGGGTGCAACATTCCAGACGCTTTACTAACACTCTCCCCACTTGGAGAGTCAGCGCCTTTAACCTCCTGTTTGGCCCAGTTTGCAATTTCTGCGGAAGATGAACAGGAATAGGGAACACCAATGAGAGACTAGCTGGAGGTGTCTGGACGGGCAAATTTAACTCTCATTTCCCACCAGGAAGAGGAAATAACCAAAGGCTCAGCGTGCCGTGCCGGAACCAGATTAGGGCCTGAAGCCATCCTGCGGTGTTGCGGCCAGCTCAAAAGAAAGCGAGTTGAAGAAAGGAGCTCAGGGGCACTGTAATTCACAAACCTGTGGCGTTATAAATGACAGCTTTCGTCCAAAAATATACTGAAGTAAGGCTGCCAAGAGGACTTGAAAGCGGGGCAGAATTGCAGGAAACAGATTTCAGGAGGTAGACTGGAATTGCATTGAAAGCATAGGAAAAGAGGCAGAACGCCCACAATGATGCACTTGGCCAAAAAGGGCGTATGCGTTTTTTCCTGAATATATTCAGGAAAAAACGCATACGCCCTTTTTGGCCAACCAAGCAAGCTTGCAAAGGAAATCTGCACTACAATGAAGTCTCACTTCCCCCCGGTCAAAAGGGCCATCTGAAAAAAGTGTAAAATCCAGAAAGGCAGGACAGGCCATGGAGAACTGGGAGCCTTGTTATGCTGATGGGCGGGATGTAAATTGCCAACAGACACTCGGGAGAAGTGTATGGTGTTTCCTGAAACATCTAAAAAACAAAGCAACAGAGCCTAGGGCACTTCCACTTATGGTCCTATAGCTTAGGGAAATTAAAATCAAAAAGACACAGCCACCCCAAAGTTTGGGACGCCTCTGTTTACAAGAACCTCGTTTACCGTACAAGTTCAATATCACAGAAAGTGAAAAATGGATAAAGAAGTTGTGGTACTTACGTACAATGCAGTATCACTCAGCAATGAAATCTATGTCATCAGGCCCGTAGCAGCATAATGAGTGGATTCAGGTACGATGATTCTCACTGAAATAAGTCACACAGAAAAAGAAACATCATAAGATATCACTAATACACGGAATGTAAACTTGGCTACACAGGAACTGAATTCCAAAACAGAACAGGGTCTCAAATTTAGAAAACCAACTTATGCTTGCTTAAGGGGAAAGGTGAGTTGGGGTGCTGCATAAAACCAGAGATTGAAATGAGCACAGATAAAGTTCCTTAAGCCAAATATGGACTAGACAAGAGCTACTCCTTGCTCAACGAAATGGACTGAACACCCCATATTAAACGCCTAAGAATGTACCTGACTAGTAAGTATCTTAAAACCTATGGATTGCTATGTCTCCAAAAGAGAATCAAGCGTGTGTACAGGGGCATAAACGCAGCAGTGATAGGATTGGAGAGGTTCGGTGAGCAAATGAAGACCCTTTGAAGTCATATTGCATGGTACCCATTCCACGGGTCTCAACTCTCCAGGTTTAAGGTATTCTTCCTTCAGCTAAAACATGCATGTGGAACCCAGAGTATGATCAACCATGTGAACGGGAGACGTGTTCAAATATGTCTCAGTTTTCCTCCCCTGGTACTCGGGTGCAACATTCCAGACGCTTTACTAACACTCTCCCCACTTGGAGAGTCAGCGCCTTTAACCTCCTGTTTGGCCCAGTTTGCAATTTCTGCGGAAGATGAACTGGAATAGTGAGAACCAATGAGAGACTCGCAGGAGGTGTCTGGACGGGCAAATTTAACTCTCATTTCCCACCAGGAAGAGGAAATAACCAAAGGCTCAGCGTGCCGTGCCGGAACCAGATTAGGGCCTGAGGCCATTCTGTGGTGTTGCGGCCAGCTCAAAAGAAAGCGAGTTGAAGAAAGGAGCTCAGGGGCACTGTAATTCACAAACCTGCAGAGTTATAAATGACAGCTATCGTCCAAAAATATACTGAAGTAAGGCTGCCAAGAGGACTTGAAAGCGGGGCAGAATTGCAGGAAACCGATTTCAGGAGGTAGACTGGAATTGCATTGAAAGCATAGGAAAAGAGGCAGAACGCCCACAATGATACACTTGGCCAAAAAGGGCGTATGTGTTTTTTCCTGAATATATTCAGGAAAAAACGCATACGCCCTTTTTGGCCAACCAAGCAAGCTTGCAAAGGAAATCTGCACTACAATGAAGTCTCACTTCCCCCCAGTCAAAAGGGCCATCTGAAAAAAGTGTAAAATCCAGAAAGGCAGGACAGGCCATGGAGAACTGGGAGCCTTGTTATGCTGATGGGCGGGATGTAAATTGCCAACAGACACTTGGGAGAAGTGTATGGTGTTTCCTGAAACATCTAAACAACAAAGCAACAGAGCCTAGGGCACTTCCACTTATGGTCCTATAGCTTAGGGAAATTAAAATCAAAAAGACACAGCCACCCCAAAGTTTGGGACGCCTCTGTTTACAAGAACCTCGTTTACCGTACAAGTTCAATATCACAGAAAGTGAAAAATGGATAAAGAACTTGTGGTACTTACGTACAATGCAGTATCACTCAGCAATGAAATCTATGTCATCAGGCCCGTAGCAGCATAATGAGTGGATTCAGGTACGATGATTCTCACTGAAATAAGTCACACAGAAAAAGAAACATCATAAGATATCACTAATACACGGAATGTAAACTTGGCTACACAGGAACTGAATTCCAAAACAGAACAGGGTCTCAAATTTAGAAAACCAACTTATGCTTGCTTAAGGGGAAAGGTGAGTTGGGGTGCTGCATAAAACCAGAGATTGAAATGAGCACAGATAAAGTTCCTTAAGCCAAATATGGAATAGACAAGAGCTACTCCTTGCTCAACGAAATGGACTCAACACCGCATATTAAACGCCTAAGAATGTACCTGACTAGTAAGTATCTTAAAACCTATGGATTGCTATGTCTCCAAAAGAGAATCAAGCGTGTGTACAGGGGCATAAACGCAGCAGTGATAGGATTGGAGAGGTTCGGTGAGCAAATGAAGACCCTTTGAAGTCATATTGCATGGTACCCATTCCACGGGTCTCAACTCTCCAGGTTTAAGGTATTCTTCCTTCAGCTAAAACATGCATGTGGAACCCAGAGTATGATCAACCATGTGAACGGGAGACGTGTTCAAATATGTCTCAGTTTTCCTCCCCTGGTACTCGGGTGCAACATTCCAGACGCTTTACTAACACTCTCCCCACTTGGAGAGTCAGCGCCTTTAACCTCCTGTTTGGCCCAGTTTGCAATTTCTGCGGAAGATGAACTGGAATAGTGAGAACCAATGAGAGACTAGCAGGAGGTGTCTGGACGGGCAAATTTAACTCTCATTTCCCACCAGGAAGAGGAAATAACCAAAGGCTCAGCGTGCCGTGCCGGAACCAGATTAGGGCCTGAGGCCATTCTGTGGTGTTGCGGCCAGCTCAAAAGAAAGCGAGTTGAAGAAAGGAGCTCAGGGGCACTGTAATTCACAAACCTGCAGAGTTATAAATGACAGCTATCGTCCAAAAATATACTGAAGTAAGGCTGCCAAGAGGACTTGAAAGCGGGGCAGAATTGCAGGAAACCGATTTCAGGAGGTAGACTGGAATTGCATTGAAAGCATAGGAAAAGAGGCAGAACGCCCACAATGATGCACTTGGCCAAAAAGGGCGTATGTGTTTTTTCCTGAATATATTCAGGAAAAAACGCATACGCCCTTTTTGGCCAACCAAGCAAGCTTGCAAAGGAAATCTGCACTACAATGAAGTCTCACTTCCCCCCGGTCAAAAGGGCCATCTGAAAAAAGTGTAAAATCCAGAAAGGCAGGACAGGCCATGGAGAACTGGGAGCCTTGTTATGCTGATGGGCGGGATGTAAATTGCCAACAGACACTTGGGAGAAGTGTATGGTGTTTCCTGAAACATCTAAACAACAAAGCAACAGAGCCTAGGGCACTTCCACTTATGGTCCTATAGCTTAGGGAAATTAAAATCAAAAAGACACAGCCACCCCAAAGTTTGGGACGCCTCTGTTTACAAGAACCTCGTTTACCGTACAAGTTCAATATCACAGAAAGTGAAAAATGGATAAAGAACTTGTGGTACTTACGTACAATGCAGTATCACTCAGCAATGAAATCTATGTCATCAGGCCCGTAGCAGCATAATGAGTGGATTCAGGTACGATGATTCTCACTGAAATAAGTCACACAGAAAAAGAAACATCATAAGATATCACTAATACACGGAATGTAAACTTGGCTACACAGGAACTGAATTCCAAAACAGAACAGGGTCTCAAATTTAGAAAACCAACTTATGCTTGCTTAAGGGGAAAGGTGAGTTGGGGTGCTGCATAAAACCAGAGATTGAAATGAGCACAGATAAAGTTCCTTAAGCCAAATATGGACTAGACAAGAGCTACTCCTTGCTCAACGAAATGGACTCAACACCGCATATTAAACGCCTAAGAATGTACCTGACTAGTAAGTATCTTAAAACCTATGGATTGCTATGTCTCCAAAAGAGAATCAAGCGTGTGTACAGGGGCATAAACGCAGCAGTGATAGGATTGGAGAGGTTCGGTGAGCAAATGAAGACCCTTTGAAGTCATATTGCATGGTACCCATTCCACGGGTCTCAACTCTCCAGGTTTAAGGTATTCTTCCTTCAGCTAAAACATGCATGTGGAACCCAGAGTATGATCAACCATGTGAACGGGAGACGTGTTCAAATATGTCTCAGTTTTCCTCCCCTGGTACTCGGGTGCAACATTCCAGACGCTTTACTAACACTCTCCCCACTTGGAGAGTCAGCGCCTTTAACCTCCTGTTTGGCCCAGTTTGCAATTTCTGCGGAAGATGAACTGGAATAATGAGAACAAATGAGAGACTAGCAGGAGGTGTCTGGACGGGCAAATTTAACTCTCATTTCCCACCAGGAAGAGGAAATAACCAAAGGCTCAGCGTGCCGTGCCGGAACCAGATTAGGGCCTGAAGCCATTCTGTGGTGTTGCGGCCAGCTCAAAAGAAAGCGAGTTGAAGAAAGGAGCTCAGGGGCACTGTAATTCACAAACCTGCAGAGTTATAAATGACAGCTATCGTCCAAAAATATACTGAAGTAAGGCTGCCAAGAGGACTTGAAAGCGGGGCAGAATTGCAGGAAACCGATTTCAGGAGGTAGACTGGAATTGCTTTGAAAGCATAGGAAAAGAGGCAGAACGTCCACAGTGATGCACTTGGCCAAAAAGGGCGTATGCGTTTTTTCCTCAGGAAAAAACGCATACGCCCTTTTTGGCCAACCAAGCAAGCTTGCAAAGGAAATCTGCACTACAATGAAGTCTCACTTCCCCCCGGTCAAAAGGGCCATCTGAAAAAAGTGTAAAATCCAGAAAGGCAGGACAGGCCATGGAGAACTGGGAGCCTTGTTATGCTGATGGGCGGGATGTAAATTGCCAACAGACACTCGGGAGAAGTGTATGGTGTTTCCTGAAACATCTAAAAAACAAAGCAACAGAGCCTACGGCACTTCCACTTATGGTCCTATAGCTTAGGGAAATTAAAATCAAAAAGACACAGCCACCCCAAAGTTTGGGACGCCTCTGTTTACAAGAACCTCGTTTACCGTACAAGTTCAATATCACAGAAAGTGAAAAATGGATAAAGAACTTGTGGTACTTACGTACAATGCAGTATCACTCAGCAATGAAATCTATGTCATCAGGCCCGTAGCAGCATAATGAGTGGATTCAGGTACGATGATTCTCACTGAAATAAGTCACACAGAAAAAGAAACATCATAAGATATCACTAATACACGGAATGTAAACTTGGCTACACAGGAACTGAATTCCAAAACAGAACAGGGTCTCAAATTTAGAAAACCAACTTATGATTGCTTAAGGGGAAAGGTGAGTTGGGGTGCTGCGTAAAACCAGAGATTGAAATGAGCACAGATAAAGTTCCTTAAGCCAAATATGGACTAGACAAGAGCTACTCCTTGCTCAACGAAATGGACTCAACACCGCATATTAAACGCCTAAGAATGTACCTGACTAGTAAGTATCTTAAAACCTATGGATTGCTATGTCTCCAAAAGAGAATCAAGCGTGTGTACAGGGGCATAAACGCAGCAGTGATAGGATTGGAGAGGTTCGGTGAGCAAATGAAGACCCTTTGAAGTCATATTGCATGGTACCCATTCCACGGGTCTCAACTCTCCAGGTTTAAGGTATTCTTCCTTCAGCTAAAACATGCATGTGGAACCCAGAGTATGATCAACCATGTGAACGGGAGACGTGTTCAAATACGTCTCAGTTTTCCTCCCCTGGTACTCGGGTGCAACATTCCAGACGCTTTACTAACACTCTCCCCACTTGGAGAGTCAGCGCCTTTAACCTCCTGTTTGGCCCAGTTTGCAATTTCTGCGGAAGATGAACAGGAATAGGGAACACCAATGAGAGACTAGCTGGAGGTGTCTGGACGGGCAAATTTAACTCTCATTTCCCACCAGGAAGAGGAAATAACCAAAGGCTCAGCGTGCCGTGCCGGAACCAGATTAGGGCCTGAAGCCATCCTGCGGTGTTGCGGCCAGCTCAAAAGAAAGCGAGTTGAAGAAAGGAGCTCAGGGGCACTGTAATTCACAAACCTGCAGAGTTATAAATGACAGCTATCGTCCAAAAATATACTGAAGTAAGGCTGCCAAGAGGACTTGAAAGCGGGGCAGAATTGCAGGAAACCAATTTCAGGAGGTAGACTGGAATTGCATTGAAAGCATAGGAAAAGAGGCAGAACGTCCACAATGATGCACTTGGCCAAAAAGGGCGTATGCGTTTTTTCCTGAATATATTCAGGAAAAAACGCATACGCCCTTTTTGGCCAACCAAGCAAGCTTGCAAAGGAAATCTGCACTACAATGAAGTCTCACTTCCCCCCGGTCAAAAGGGCCATCTGAAAAAAGTGTAAAATCCAGAAAGGCAGGACAGGCCATGGAGAACTGGGAGCCTTGTTATGCTGATGGGCGGGATGTAAACTGCCAACAGACACTCGGGAGAAGTGTATGGTGTTTCCTGAAACATCTAAAAAACAAAGCAACAGAGCCTAGGGCACTTCCACTTATGGTCTTATAGCTTAGGGAAATTAAAATCAAAAAGACACAGCCACCCCAAAGTTTGGGACGCCTCTGTTTACAAGAACCTCGTTTACCGTACAAGTTCAATATCACAGAAAGTGAAAAATGGATAAAGAACTTGTGGTACTTACGTACAATGCAGTATCACTCAGCAATGAAATCTATGTCATCAGGCCTGTAGCAGCATAATGAGTGGATTCAGGTACGATGATTCTCACTGAAATAAGTCACACAGAAAAAGAAACATCATAAGATATCACTAATACACGGAATGTAAACTTGGCTACACAGGAACTGAATTCCAAAACAGAACAGGGTCTCAAATTTAGAAAACCAACTTATGCTTGCTTAAGGGGAAAGGTGAGTTGGGGTGCTGCATAAAACCAGAGATTGAAATGAGCACAGATAAAGTTCCTTAAGCCAAATATGGACTAGACAAGAGCTACTCCTTGCTCAACGAAATGGACTCAACACCCCATATTAAACGCCTAAGAATGTACCTGACTAGTAAGTATCTTAAAACCTATGGATTGCTATGTCTCCAAAAGAGAATCAAGCGTGTGTACAGGGGCATAAACGCAGCAGTGATAGGATTGTAGAGGTTCGGTGAGCAAATGAAGACCCTTTGAAGTCATATTGCATGGTACCCATTCCACGGGTCTCAACTCTCCAGGTTTAAGGTATTCTTCCTTCAGCTAAAACATGCATGTGGAACCCAGAGTATGATCAACCATGTGAACGGGAGACGTGTTCAAATATGTCTCAGTTTTCCTCCCCTGGTACTCGGGTGCAACATTCCAGACGCTTTACTAACACTCTCCCCACTTGGAGAGTCAGCGCCTTTAACCTCCTGTTTGGCCCAGTTTGCAATTTCTGCGGAAGATGAACTGGAATAGTGAGAACCAATGAGAGACTAGCAGGAGGTGTCTGGACGGGCAAATTTAACTCTCATTTCCCACCAGGAAGAGGAAATAACCAAAGGCTCAGCGTGCCGTGCCGGAACCAGATTAGGGCCTGAAGCCATTCTGTGGTGTTGCGGCCAGCTCAAAAGAAAGCGAGTTGAAGAAAGGAGCTCAGGGGCACTGTAATTCACAAACCTGCAGAGTTATAAATGACAGCTATCGTCCAAAAATATACTGAAGTAAGGCTGCCAAGAGGACTTGAAAGCGGGGCAGAATTGCAGGAAACCGATTTCAGGAGGTAGACTGGAATTGCTTTGAAAGCATAGGAAAAGAGGCAGAACGTCCACAATGATGCACTTGGCCAAAAAGGGCGTATGCGTTTTTTCCTGAATATATTCAGGAAAAAACGCATACGCCCTTTTTGGCCAACCAAGCAAGCTTGCAAAGGAAATCTGCACTACAATGAAGTCTCACTTCCCCCCGGTCAAAAGGGCCATCTGAAAAAAGTGTAAAATCCAGAAAGGCAGGACAGGCCATGGAGAACTGGGAGCCTTGTTATGCTGATAGGCGGGATGTAAACTGCCAACAGACACTCGGGAGAAGTGTATGGTGTTTCCTGAAACATCTAAAAAACAAAGCAACAGAGCCTAGGGCACTTCCACTTATGGTCCTATAGCTTAGGGAAATTAAAATCAAAAAGACACAGCCACCCCAAAGTTTGGGACGCCTCTGTTTACAAGAACCTCGTTTACCGTACAAGTTCAATATCACAGAAAGTGAAAAATGGATAAAGAACTTGTGGTACTTACGTACAATGCAGTATCACTCAGCAATGAAATCTATGTCATCAGGCCCGTAGCAGCATAATGAGTGGATTCAGGTACGATGATTCTCACTGAAATAAGTCACACAGAAAAAGAAACATCATAAGATATCAGTAATACACGGAATGTAAACTTGGCTACACAGGAACTGAATTACAGAACAGAACAGGGTCTCAAATTTAGAAAACCAACTTATGCTTGCTTAAGGGGAAAGGTGAGTTGGGGTGCTGCATAAAACCAGAGATTGAAACGAGCACAGATAAAGTTCCTTAAGCCAAATATGGAATAGACAAGAGCTACTCCTTGCTCAACGAAATGGACTCAACACCCCATATTAAACGCCTAAGAATGTACCTGACTAGTAAGTATCTTAAAACCTATGGATTGCTATGTCTCCAAAAGAGAATCAAGCGTGTGTACAGGGGCATAAACGCAGCAGTGATAGGATTGGAGAGGTTCGGTGAGCAAATGAAGACCCTTTGAAGTCATATTGCATGGTACCCATTCCACGGGTCTCAACTCTCCAGGTTTAAGGTATTCTTCCTTCAGCTAAAACATGCATGTGGATCCCAGAGTATGATCAACCATGTGAACGGGAGACGTGTTCAAATATGTCTCAGTTTTCCTCCCCTGGTACTCGGGTGCAACATTCCAGACGCTTTACTAACACTCTCCCCACTTGGAGAGTCAGCGCCTTTAACCACCTGTTTGGCCCAGTTTGCAATTTCTGCGGAAGATGAACTGGAATAGTGAGAACCAATGAGAGACTAGCAGGACGTGTCTGGACGGGCAAATTTAACTCTCATTTCCCACCAGGAAGAGGAAATAACCAAAGGCTCAGCGTGCCGTGCCGGAACCAGATTAGGGCCTGAAGCCATTCTGTGGTGTTGCGGCCAGCTCAAAAGAAAGCGAGTTGAAGAAAGGAGCTCAGGGGCACTGTAATTCACAAACCTGCAGAGTTATAAATGACAGCTATCGTCCAAAAATATACTGAAGTAAGGCTGCCAAGAGGACTTGAAAGCGGGGCAGAATTGCAGGAAACCGATTTCAGGAGGTAGACTGGAATTGCTTTGAAAGCATAGGAAAAGAGGCAGAACGTCCACAATGATGCACTTGGCCAAAAAGGGCGTATGCGTTTTTTCCTGAATATATTCAGGAAAAAACGCATACGCCCTTTTTGGCCAACCAAGCAAGCTTGCAAAGGAAATCTGCACTACAATGAAGTCTCACTTCCCCCCGGTCAAAAGGGCCATCTGAAAAAAGTGTAAAATCCAGAAAGGCAGGACAGGCCATGGAGAACTGGGAGCCTTGTTATGCTGATGGGCGGGATGTAAACTGCCAACAGACACTCGGGAGAAGTGTATGGTGTTTCCTGAAACATCTAAAAAACAAAGCAACAGAGCCTAGGGCACTTCCACTTATGGTCCTATAGCTTAGGGAAATTAAAATCAAAAAGACACAGCCACCCCAAAGTTTGGGACGCCTCTGTTTACAAGAACCTCGTTTACCGTACAAGTTCAATATCACAGAAAGTGAAAAATGGATAAAGAACTTGTGGTACTTACGTACAATGCAGTATCACTCAGCAATGAAATCTATGTGATCAGGCCCGTAGCAGCATAATGAGTGGATTCAGGTACGATGATTCTCACTGAAATAAGTCACACAGAAAAAGAAACATCATAAGATATCACTAATACACGGAATGTAAACTTGGCTACACAGGAACTGAATTCCAAAACAGAAGAGGGTCTCAAATTTAGAAAACCAACTTATGCTTGCTTAAGGGGAAAGGTGAGTTGGGGTGCTGCATAAAACCAGAGATTGAAATGAGCACAGATAAAGTTCCTTAAGCCAAATATGGAATAGACAAGAGCTACTCCTTGCTCAACGAAATGGACTCAACACCGCATATTTAACGCCTAAGAATGTACCTGACTAGTAAGTATCTTAAAACCTATGGATTGCTATGTCTCCAAAAGAGAATCAAGCGTGTGTACAGGGGCATAAACGCAGCAGTGATAGGATTGGAGAGGTTCGGTGAGCAAATGAAGACCCTTTGAAGTCATATTGCATGGTACCCATTCCACGGGTCTCAACTCTCCAGGTTTAAGGTATTCTTCCTTCAGCTAAAACATGCATGTGGATCCCAGAGTATCATCAACCATGTGAACGGGAGACGTGTTCAAATACGTCTCAGTTTTCCTCCCCTGGTACTCGGGTGCAACATTCCAGACGCTTTACTAACACTCTCCCCACTTGGAGAGTCAGCGCCTTTAACCTCCTGTTTGGCCCAGTTTGCAATTTCTGCGGAAGATGAACAGGAATAGGGAACACCAATGAGAGACTAGCTGGAGGTGTCTGGACGGGCAAATTTAACTCTCATTTCCCACCAGGAAGAGGAAATAACCAAAGGCTCAGCGTGCCGTGCCGGAACCAGATTAGGGCCTGAAGCCATCCTGCGGTGTTGCGGCCAGCTCAAAAGAAAGTGAGTTGAAGAAAGGAGCTCAGGGGCACTGTAATTCACAAACCTGCAGCGTTATAAATGACAGCTTTCGTCCAAAAATATACTGAAGTAAGGCTGCCAAGAGGACTTGAAAGCGGGGCAGAATTGCAGGAAACCGATTTCAGGAGGTAGACTGGAATTGCATTGAAAGCATAGGAAAAGAGGCAGAACGTCCACAATGATGCACTTGGCCAAAAAGGGCGTATGCGTTTTTTCCTGAATATATTCAGGAAAAAACGCATACGCCCTTTTTGGCCAACCAAGCAAGCTTGCAAAGGAAATCTGCACTACAATGAAGTCTCACTTCCCCCCGGTCAAAAGGGCCATCTGAAAAAAGTGTAAAATCCAGAAAGGCAGGACAGGCCATGGAGAACTGGGAGCCTTGTTATGCTGATGGGCGGGATGTAAATTGCCAACAGACACTCGGGAGAAGTGTATGGTGTTTCCTGAAACATCTAAAAAACAAAGCAACAGAGCCTAGGGCACTTCCACTTATGGTCCTATAGCTTAGGGAAATTAAAATCAAAAAGACACAGCCACCCCAAAGTTTGGGACGCCTCTGTTTACAAGAACCTCGTTTACCGTACAAGTTCAATATCACAGAAAGTGAAAAATGGATAAAGAACTTGTGGTATTTACGTACAATGCAGTATCACTCAGCAATGAAATCTATGTCATCAGGCCCGTAGCAGCATAATGAGTGGATTCAGGTACGATGATTCTCACTGAAATAAGTCACACAGAAAAAGAAACATCATAAGATATCACTAATACACGGAATGTAAACTTGGCTACACAGGAACTGAATTACAGAACAGAACAGGGTCTCAAATTGAGAAAACCAACTTATGCTTGCTTAAGGGGAAAGGTGAGTTGGGGTGCTGCATAAAACCAGAGATTGAAACGAGCACAGATAAAGTTCCTTAAGCCAAATATGGAATAGACAAGAGCTACTCCTTGCTCAACGAAATGGACTCAACACCCCATATTAAACGCCTAAGAATGTACCTGACTAGTAAGTATCTTAAAACCTATGGATTGCTATGTCTCCAAAAGAGAATCAAGCGTGTGTACAGGGGCATAAACGCAGCAGTGATAGGATTGGAGAGGTTCGGTGAGCAAATGAAGACCCTTTGAAGTCATATTGCATGGTACCCATTCCACGGGTCTCAACTCTCCAGGTTTAAGGTATTCTTCCTTCAGCTAAAACATGCATGTGGAACCCAGAGTATGATCAACCATGTGAACGGGAGACGTGTTCAAATACGTCTCAGTTTTCCTCCCCTGGTACTCGGGTGCAACATTCCAGACGCTTTACTAACACTCTCCCCACTTGGAGAGTCAGCGCCTTTAACCTCCTGTTTGGCCCAGTTTGCAATTTCTGCGGAAGATGAACAGGAATAGGGAACACCAATGAGAGACTAGCTGGAGGTGTCTGGACGGGCAAATTTAACTCTCATTTCCCACCAGGAAGAGGAAATAACCAAAGGCTCAGCGTGCCGGGCCGGAACCAGATTAGGGCCTGAAGCCATCCTGCGGTGTTGCGGCCAGCTCAAAAGAAAGCGAGTTGAAGAAAGGAGCTCAGGGGCACTGTAATTCACAAACCTGCAGAGTTATAAATGACAGCTATCGTCCAAAAATATACTGAAGTAAGGCTGCCAAGAGGACTTGAAAGCGGGGCAGAATTGCAGGAAACCAATTTCAGGAGGTAGACTGGAATTGCATTGAAAGCATAGGAAAAGAGGCAGAACGTCCACAATGATGCACTTGGCCAAAAAGGGCGTATGCGTTTTTTCCTGAATATATTCAGGAAAAAACGCATACGCCCTTTTTGGCCAACCAAGCAAGCTTGCAAAGGAAATCTGCACTACAATGAAGTCTCACTTCCCCCCGGTCAAAAGGGCCATCTGAAAAAAGTGTAAAATCCAGAAAGGCAGGACAGGCCATGGAGAACTGGGAGCCTTGTTATGCTGATGGGCGGGATGTAAATTGCCAACAGACACTCGGGAGAAGTGTATGGTGTTTCCTGAAACATCTAAAAAACAAAGCAACAGAGCCTAGGGCACTTCCACTTATGGTCCTATAGCTTAGGGAAATTAAAATCAAAAAGACACAGCCACCCCAAAGTTTGGGACGCCTCTGTTTACAAGAACCTCGTTTACCGTACAAGTTCAATATCACAGAAAGTGAAAAATGGATAAAGAACTTGTGGTACTTACGTACAATGCAGTATCACTCAGCAATGAAATCTATGTCATCAGGCCCGTAGCAGCATAATGAGTGGATTCAGGTACGATGATTCTCACTGAAATAAGTCACACAGAAAAAGAAACATCATAAGATATCACTAATACACGGAATGTAAACTTGGCTACACAGGAACTGAATTCCAAAACAGAACAGGGTCTCAAATTTAGAAAACCAACTTATGCTTGCTTAAGGGGAAAGGTGAGTTGGGGTGCTGCATAAAACCAGAGATTGAAATGAGCACAGATAAAGTTCCTTAAGCCAAATATGGACTAGACAAGAGCTACTCCTTGCTCAACGAAATGGACTCAACACCCCATATTAAACGCCTAAGAATGTACCTGACTTGTAAGTATCTTAAAACCTATGGATTGCTATGTCTGCAAAAGAGAATCAAGCGTGTGTACAGGGGCATAAACGCAGCAGTGATAGGATTGGAGAGGTTCGGTGAGCAAATGAAGACCCTTTGAAGTCATATTGCATGGTACCCATTCCACGGGTCTCAACTCTCCAGGTTTAAGGTATTCTTCCTTCAGCTAAAACATGCATGTGGAACCTAGAGTATGATCAACCATGTGAACGGGAGACGTGTTCAAATATGTCTCAGTTTTCCTCCCCTGGTACTCGGGTGCAACATTCCAGACGCTTTACTAACACTCTCCCCACTTGGAGAGTCAGCGCCTTTAACCTCCTGTTTGGCCCAGTTTGCAATTTCTGCGGAAGATGAACTGGAATAGTGAGAACCAATGAGAGACTAGCAGGAGGTGTCTGGACGGGCAAATTTAACTCTCATTTCCCACCAGGAAGAGGAAATAACCAAAGGCTCAGCGTGCCGTGCCGGAACCAGATTAGGGCCTGAAGCCATTCTGTGGTGTTGCGGCCAGCTCAAAAGAAAGCGAGTTGAAGAAAGGAGCTCAGGGGCACTGTAATTCACAAACCTGCAGAGTTATAAATGACAGCTATCGTCCAAAAATATACTGAAGTAAGGCTGCCAAGAGGACTTGAAAGCGGGGCAGAATTGCAGGAAACCGATTTCAGGAGGTAGACTGGAATTGCTTTGAAAGCATAGGAAAAGAGGCAGAACGTCCACAATGATGCACTTGGCCAAAAAGGGCGTATGCGTTTTTTCCTGAATATATTCAGGAAAAAACGCATACGCCCTTTTTGGCCAACCAAGCAAGCTTGCAAAGGAAATCTGCACTACAATGAAGTCTCACTTCCCCCCGGTCAAAAGGGCCATCTGAAAAAAGTGTAAAATCCAGAAAGGCAGGACAGGCCATGGAGAACTGGGAGCCTTGTTATGCTGATGGGCAGGATGTAAACTGCCAACAGACACTCGGGAGAAGTGTATGGTGTTTCCTGAAACATCTAAAAAACAAAGCAACAGAGCCTAGGGCACTTCCACTTATGGTCCTATAGCTTAGGGAAATTAAAATCAAAAAGACACAGCCACCCCAAAGTTTGGGACGCCTCTGTTTACAAGAACCTCGTTTACCGTACAAGTTCAATATCACAGAAAGTGAAAAATGGATAAACAACTTGTGGTACTTACGTACAATGCAGTATCACTCAGCAATGAAATCTATGTGATCAGGCCCGTAGCAGCATAATGAGTGGATTCAGGTACGATGATTCTCACTGAAATAAGTCACACAGAAAAAGAAACATCATAAGATATCACTAATACACGGAATGTAAACTTGGCTACACAGGAACTGAATTCCAAAACAGAACAGGGTCTCAAATTTAGAAAACCAACTTATGCTTGCTTAAGGGGAAAGGTGAGTTGGGGTGCTGCATAAAACCAGAGATTGAAATGAGCACAGATAAAGTTCCTTAAGCCAAATATGGACTAGACAAGAGCTACTCCTTGCTCAACGAAATGGACTCAACACCGCATATTTAACGCCTAAGAATGTACCTGACTTGTAAGTATCTTAAAACCTATGGATTGCTATGTCTCCAAAAGAGAATCAAGCGTGTGTACAGGGGCATAAACGCAGCAGTGATAGGATTGGAGAGGTTCGGTGAGCAAATGAAGACCCTTTGAAGTCATATTGCATGGTACCCATTCCACGGGTCTCAACTCTCCAGGTTTAAGGTATTCTTCCTTCAGCTAAAACATGCATGTGGATCCCAGAGTATGATCAACCATGTGAACGGGAGACGTGTTCAAATACGTCTCAGTTTTCCTCCCCTGGTACTCGGGTGCAACATTCCAGACGCTTTACTAACACTGTCCCCACTTGGAGAGTCAGCGCCTTTAACCTCCTGTTTGGCCCAGTTTGCAATTTCTGCGGAAGATGAACAGGAATAGGGAACACCAATGAGAGACTAGCTGGAGGTGTCTGGACGGGCAAATTTAACTCTCATTTCCCACCAGGAAGAGGAAATAACCAAAGGCTCAGCGTGCCGTGCCGGAACCAGATTAGGGCCTGAAGCCATCCTGCGGTGTTGCGGCCAGCTCAAAAGAAAGTGAGTTGAAGAAAGGAGCTCAGGGGCACTGTAATTCACAAACCTGCAGCGTTATAAATGACAGCTTTCGTCCAAAAATATACTGAAGTAAGGCTGCCAAGAGGACTTGAAAGCGGGGCAGAATTGCAGGAAACCGATTTCAGGAGGTAGACTGGAATTGCATTGAAAGCATAGGAAAAGAGGCAGAACGTCCACAATGATGCACTTGGCCAAAAAGGGCGTATGCGTTTTTTCCTGAATATATTCAGGAAAAAACGCATACGCCCTTTTTGGCCAACCAAGCAAGCTTGCAAAGGAAATCTGCACTACAATGAAGTCTCACTTCCCCCCGGTCAAAAGGGCCATCTGAAAAAAGTGTAAAATCCAGAAAGGCAGGACAGGCCATGGAGAACTGGGAGCCTTGTTATGCTGATGGGCGGGATGTAAATTGCCAACAGACACTCGGGAGAAGTGTATGGTGTTTCCTGAAACATCTAAAAAACAAAGCAACAGAGCCTAGGGCACTTCCACTTATGGTCCTATAGCTTAGGGAAATTAAAATCAAAAAGACACAGCCACCCCAAAGTTTGGGACGCCTCTGTTTACAAGAACCTCGTTTACCGTACAAGTTCAATATCACAGAAAGTGAAAAATGGATAAAGAACTTGTGGTATTTACGTACAATGCAGTATCACTCAGCAATGAAATCTATGTCATCAGGCCCGTAGCAGCATAATGAGTGGATTCAGGTACGATGATTCTCACTGAAATAAGTCACACAGAAAAAGAAACATCATAAGATATCACTAATACACGGAATGTAAACTTGGCTACACAGGAACTGAATTCCAAAACAGAACAGGGTCTCAAATTTAGAAAACCAACTTATGCTTGCTTAAGGGGAAAGGTGAGTTGGGGTGCTGCATAAAACCAGAGATTGAAACGAGCACAGATAAAGTTCCTTAAGCCAAATATGGAATACACAAGAGCTACTCCTTGCTCAACGAAATGGACTCAACACCCCATATTAAACGCCTAAGAATGTACCTGACTAGTAAGTATCTTAAAACCTATGGATTGCTATGTCTCCAAAAGAGAATCAAGCGTGTGTACAGGGGCATAAACGCAGCAGTGATAGGATTGGAGAGGTTCGGTGAGCAAATGAAGACCCTTTGAAGTCATATTGCATGGTACCCATTCCACGGGTCTCAACTCTCCAGGTTTAAGGTATTCTTCCTTCAGCTAAAACATGCATGTGGAACCCAGAGTATGATCAACCATGTGAACGGGAGACGTGTTCAAATACGTCTCAGTTTTCCTCCCCTGGTACTCGGGTGCAACATTCCAGACGCTTTACTAACACTCTCCCCACTTGGAGAGTCAGCGCCTTTAACCTCCTGTTTGGCCCAGTTTGCAATTTCTGTGGAAGATGAACAGGAATAGGGAACACCAATGAGAGACTAGCTGGAGGTGTCTGGACGGGCAAATTTAACTCTCATTTCCCACCAGGAAGAGGAAATAACCAAAGGCTCAGCGTGCCGTGCCGGAACCAGATTAGGGCCTGAAGCCATCCTGCGGTGTTGCGGCCAGCTCAAAAGAAAGCGAGTTGAAGAAAGGAGCTCAGGGGCACTGTAATTCACAAACCTGCAGAGTTATAAATGACAGCTATCGTCCAAAAATATACTGAAGTAAGGCTGCCAAGAGGACTTGAAAGCGGGGCAGAATTGCAGGAAACCAATTTCAGGAGGTAGACTGGAATTGCATTGAAAGCATAGGAAAAGAGGCAGAACGTCCACAATGATGCACTTGGCCAAAAAGGGCGTATGCGTTTTTTCCTGAATATATTCAGGAAAAAACGCATACGCCCTTTTTGGCCAACCAAGCAAGCTTGCAAAGGAAATCTGCACTACAATGAAGTCTCACTTCCCCCCGGTCAAAAGGGCCATCTGAAAAAAGTGTAAAATCCAGAAAGGCAGGACAGGCCATGGAGAACTGGGAGCCTTGTTATGCTGATGGGCGGGATGTAAATTGCCAACAGACACTCGGGAGAAGTGTATGGTGTTTCCTGAAACATCTAAAAAACAAAGCAACAGAGCCTAGGGCACTTCCACTTATGGTCCTATAGCTTAGGGAAATTAAAATCAAAAAGACACAGCCACCCCAAAGTTTGGGACGCCTCTGTTTACAAGAACCTCGTTTACCGTACAAGTTCAATATCACAGAAAGTGAAAAATGGATAAACAACTTGTGGTACTTACGTACAATGCAGTATCACTCAGCAATGAAATCTATGTCATCAGGCCCGTAGCAGCATAATGAGTGGATTCAGGTACGATGATTCTCACTGAAATAAGTCACACAGAAAAAGAAACATCATAAGATATCACTAATACACGGAATGTAAACTTGGCTACACAGGAACTGAATTCCAAAACAGAACAGGGTCTCAAATTTAGAAAACCAACTTATGCTTGCTTAAGGGGAAAGGTGAGTTGGGGTGCTGCATAAAACCAGAGATTGAAATGAGCACAGATAAAGTTCCTTAAGCCAAATATGGACTAGACAAGAGCTACTCCTTGCTCAACGAAATGGACTCAACACCGCATATTTAACGCCTAAGAATGTACCTGACTAGTAAGTATCTTAAAACCTATGGATTGCTATGTCTCCAAAAGAGAATCAAGCGTGTGTACAGGGGCATAAACGCAGCAGTGATAGGATTGGAGAGGTTCGGTGAGCAAATGAAGACCCTTTGAAGTCATATTGCATGGTACCCATTCCACGGGTCTCAACTCTCCAGGTTTAAGGTATTCTTCCTTCAGCTAAAACATGCATGTGGATCCCAGAGTATGATCAACCATGTGAACGGGAGACGTGTTCAAATACGTCTCAGTTTTCCTCCCCTGGTACTCGGGTGCAACATTCCAGACGCTTTACTAACACTCTCCCCACTTGGAGAGTCAGCGCCTTTAACCTCCTGTTTGGCCCAGTTTGCAATTTCTGCGGAAGATGAACAGGAATAGGGAACACCAATGAGAGACTAGCTGGAGGTGTCTGGACGGGCAAATTTAACTCTCATTTCCCACCAGGAAGAGGAAATAACCAAAGGCTCAGCGTGCCGTGCCGGAACCAGATTAGGGCCTGAAGCCATCCTGCGGTGTTGCGGCCAGCTCAAAAGAAAGTGAGTTGAAGAAAGGAGCTCAGGGGCACTGTAATTCACAAACCTGCAGCGTTATAAATGACAGCTTTCGTCCAAAAATATACTGAAGTAAGGCTGCCAAGAGGACTTGAAAGCGGGGCAGAATTGCAGGAAACCGATTTCAGGAGGTAGACTGGAATTGCATTGAAAGCATAGGAAAAGAGGCAGAACGTCCACAATGATGCACTTGGCCAAAAAGGGCGTATGCGTTTTTTCCTGAATATATTCAGGAAAAAACGCATACGCCCTTTTTGGCCAACCAAGCAAGCTTGCAAAGGAAATCTGCACTACAATGAAGTCTCACTTCCCCCCGGTCAAAAGGGCCATCTGAAAAAAGTGTAAAATCCAGAAAGGCAGGACAGGCCATGGAGAACTGGGAGCCTTGTTATGCTGATGGGCGGGATGTAAATTGCCAACAGACACTCGGGAGAAGTGTATGGTGTTTCCTGAAACATCTAAAAAACAAAGCAACAGAGCCTAGGGCACTTCCACTTATGGTCCTATAGCTTAGGGAAATTAAAATCAAAAAGACACAGCCACCCCAAAGTTTGGGACGCCTCTGTTTACAAGAACCTCGTTTACCGTACAAGTTCAATATCACAGAAAGTGAAAAATGGATAAAGAACTTGTGGTATTTACGTACAATGCAGTATCACTCAGCAATGAAATCTATGTCATCAGGCCCGTAGCAGCATAATGAGTGGATTCAGGTACGATGATTCTCACTGAAATAAGTCACACAGAAAAAGAAACATCATAAGATATCACTAATACACGGAATGTAAACTTGGCTACACAGGAACTGAATTACAGAACAGAACAGGGTCTCAAATTTAGAAAACCAACTTATGCTTGCTTAAGGGGAAAGGTGAGTTGGGGTGCTGCATAAAACCAGAGATTGAAACGAGCACAGATAAAGTTCCTTAAGCCAAATATGGAATAGACAAGAGCTACTCCTTGCTCAACGAAATGGACTCAACACCCCATATTAAACGCCTAAGAATGTACCTGACTAGTAAGTATCTTAAAACCTATGGATTGCTATGTCTCCAAAAGAGAATCAAGCGTGTGTACAGGGGCATAAACGCAGCAGTGATAGGATTGGAGAGGTTCGGTGAGCAAATGAAGACCCTTTGAAGTCATATTGCATGGTACCCATTCCACGGGTCTCAACTCTCCAGGTTTAAGGTATTCTTCCTTCAGCTAAAACATGCATGTGGAACCCAGAGTATGATCAACCATGTGAACGGGAGACGTGTTCAAATATGTCTCAGTTTTCCTCCCCTGGTACTCGGGTGCAACATTCCAGACGCTTTACTAACACTCTCCCCACTTGGAGAGTCAGCGCCTTTAACCTCCTGTTTGGCCCAGTTTGCAATTTCTGCGGAAGATGAACAGGAATAAGGAACACCAATGAGAGACTAGCTGGAGGTGTCTGGACGGGCAAATTTAACTCTCATTTCCCACCAGGAAGAGGAAATAACCAAAGGCTCAGCGTGCCGTGCCGGAACCAGATTAGGGCCTGAAGCCATCCTGCGGTGTTGCGGCCAGCTCAAAAGAAAGCGAGTTGAAGAAAGGAGCTCAGGGGCACTGTAATTCACAAACCTGCAGAGTTATAAATGACAGCTATCGTCCAAAAATATACTGAAGTAAGGCTGCCAAGAGGACTTGAAAGCGGGGCAGAATTGCAGGAAACCAATTTCAGGAGGTAGACTGGAATTGCATTGAAAGCATAGGAAAAGAGGCAGAACGTCCACAATGATGCACTTGGCCAAAAAGGGCGTATGCGTTTTTTCCTGAATATATTCAGGAAAAAACGCATACGCCCTTTTTGGCCAACCAAGCAAGCTTGCAAAGGAAATCTGCACTACAATGAAGTCTCACTTCCCCCCGGTCAAAAGGGCCATCTGAAAAAAGTGTAAAATCCAGAAAGGCAGGACAGGCCATGGAGAACTGGGAGCCTTGTTATGCTGATGGGCGGGATGTAAATTGCCAACAGACACTCGGGAGAAGTGTATGGTGTTTCCTGAAACATCTAAAAAACAAAGCAACAGAGCCTAGGGCACTTCCACTTATGGTCCTATAGCTTAGGGAAATTAAAATCAAAAAGACACAGCCACCCCAAAGTTTGGGACGCCTCTGTTTACAAGAACCTCGTTTACCGTACAAGTTCAATATCACAGAAAGTGAAAAATGGATAAAGAACTTGTGGTACTTACGTACAATGCAGTATCACTCAGCAATGAAATCTATGTCATCAGGCCCGTAGCAGCATAATGAGTGGATTCAGGTACGATGATTCTCACTGAAATAAGTCACACAGAAAAAGAAACATCATAAGATATCACTAATACACGGAATGTAAACTTGGCTACACAGGAACTGAATTCCAAAACAGAACAGGGTCTCAAATTTAGAAAACCAACTTATGCTTGCTTAAGGGGAAAGGTGAGTTGGGGTGCTGCATAAAACCAGAGATTGAAATGAGCACAGATAAAGTTCCTTAAGCCAAATATGGACTAGACAAGAGCTACTCCTTGCTCAACGAAATGGACTCAACACCCCATATTAAACGCCTAAGAATGTACCTGACTTGTAAGTATCTTAAAACCTATGGATTGCTATGTCTCCAAAAGAGAATCAAGCGTGTGTACAGGGGCATAAACGCAGCAGTGATAGGATTGGAGAGGTTCGGTGAGCAAATGAAGACCCTTTGAAGTCATATTGCATGGTACCCATTCCACGGGTCTCAACTCTCCAGGTTTAAGGTATTCTTCCTTCAGCTAAAACATGCATGTGGAACCTAGAGTATGATCAACCATGTGAACGGGAGACGTGTTCAAATATGTCTCAGTTTTCCTCCCCTGGTACTCGGGTGCAACATTCCAGACGCTTTACTAACACTCTCCCCACTTGGAGAGTCAGCGCCTTTAACCTCCTGTTTGGCCCAGTTTGCAATTTCTGCGGAAGATGAACTGGAATAGTGAGAACCAATGAGAGACTAGCAGGAGGTGTCTGGACGGGCAAATTTAACTCTCATTTCCCACCAGGAAGAGGAAATAACCAAAGGCTCAGCGTGCCGTGCCGGAACCAGATTAGGGCCTGAAGCCATTCTGTGGTGTTGCGGCCAGCTCAAAAGAAAGCGAGTTGAAGAAAGGAGCTCAGGGGCACTGTAATTCACAAACCTGCAGAGTTATAAATGACAGCTATCGTCCAAAAATATACTGAAGTAAGGCTGCCAAGAGGACTTGAAAGCGGGGCAGAATTGCAGGAAACCGATTTCAGGAGGTAGACTGGAATTGCTTTGAAAGCATAGGAAAAGAGGCAGAACGTCCACAATGATGCACTTGGCCAAAAAGGGCGTATGCGTTTTTTCCTGAATATATTCAGGAAAAAACGCATACGCCCTTTTTGGCCAACCAAGCAAGCTTGCAAAGGAAATCTGCACTACAATGAAGTCTCACTTCCCCCCGGTCAAAAGGGCCATCTGAAAAAAGTGTAAAATCCAGAAAGGCAGGACAGGCCATGGAGAACTGGGAGCCTTGTTATGCTGATGGGCGGGATGTAAACTGCCAACAGACACTCGGGAGAAGTGTATGGTGTTTCCTGAAACATCTAAAAAACAAAGCAACAGAGCCTAGGGCACTTCCACTTATGGTCCTATAGCTTAGGGAAATTAAAATCAAAAAGACACAGCCACCCCAAAGTTTGGGACGCCTCTGTTTACAAGAACCTCGTTTACCATACAAGTTCAATATCACAGAAAGTGAAAAATGGATAAAGAACTTGTGGTACTTACGTACAATGCAGTATCACTCAGCAATGAAATCTATGTGATCAGGCCCGTAGCAGCATAATGAGTGGATTCAGGTACGATGATTCTCACTGAAATAAGTCACACAGAAAAAGAAACATCATAAGATATCACTAATACACGGAATGTAAACTTGGCTACACAGGAACTGAATTCCAAAACAGAACAGGGTCTCAAATTTAGAAAACCAACTTATGCTTGCTTAAGGGGAAAGGTGAGTTGGGGTGCTGCATAAAACCAGAGATTGAAATGAGCACAGATAAAGTTCCTTAAGCCAAATATGGACTAGACAAGAGCTACTCCTTGCTCAACGAAATGGACTCAACACCGCATATTTAACGCCTAAGAATGTACCTGACTAGTAAGTATCTTAAAACCTATGGATTGCTATGTCTCCAAAAGAGAATCAAGCGTGTGTACAGGGGCATAAACGCAGCAGTGATAGGATTGGAGAGGTTCGGTGAGCAAATGAAGACCCTTTGAAGTCATATTGCATGGTACCCATTCCACGGGTCTCAACTCTCCAGGTTTAAGGTATTCTTCCTTCAGCTAAAACATGCATGTGGATCCCAGAGTATGATCAACCATGTGAACGGGAGACGTGTTCAAATACGTCTCAGTTTTCCTCCCCTGGTACTCGGGTGCAACATTCCAGACGCTTTACTAACACTCTCCCCACTTGGAGAGTCAGCGCCTTTAACCTCCTGTTTGGCCCAGTTTGCAATTTCTGCGGAAGATGAACAGGAATAGGGAACACCAATGAGAGACTAGCTGGAGGTGTCTGGACGGGCAAATTTAACTCTCATTTCCCACCAGGAAGAGGAAATAACCAAAGGCTCAGCGTGCCGTGCCGGAACCAGATTAGGGCCTGAAGCCATCCTGCGGTGTTGCGGCCAGCTCAAAAGAAAGTGAGTTGAAGAAAGGAGCTCAGGGGCACTGTAATTCACAAACCTGCAGCGTTATAAATGACAGCTTTCGTCCAAAAATATACTGAAGTAAGGCTGCCAAGAGGACTTGAAAGCGGGGCAGAATTGCAGGAAACCGATTTCAGGAGGTAGACTGGAATTGCATTGAAAGCATAGGAAAAGAGGCAGAACGTCCACAATGATGCACTTGGCCAAAAAGGGCGTATGCGTTTTTTCCTGAATATATTCAGGAAAAAACGCATACGCCCTTTTTGGCCAACCAAGCAAGCTTGCAAAGGAAATCTGCACTACAATAAAGTCTCACTTCCCCCCGGTCAAAAGGGCCATCTGAAAAAAGTGTAAAATCCAGAAAGGCAGGACAGGCCATGGAGAACTGGGAGCCTTGTTATGCTGATGGGCGGGATGTAAATTGCCAACAGACACTCGGGAGAAGTGTATGGTGTTTCCTGAAACATCTAAAAAACAAAGCAACAGAGCCTAGGGCACTTCCACTTATGGTCCTATAGCTTAGGGAAATTAAAATCAAAAAGACACAGCCACCCCAAAGTTTGGGACGCCTCTGTTTACAAGAACCTCGTTTACCGTACAAGTTCAATATCACAGAAAGTGAAAAATGGATAAAGAACTTGTGGTATTTACGTACAATGCAGTATCACTCAGCAATGAAATCTATGTCATCAGGCCCGTAGCAGCATAATGAGTGGATTCAGGTACGATGATTCTCACTGAAATAAGTCACACAGAAAAAGAAACATCATAAGATATCACTAATACACGGAATGTAAACTTGGCTACACAGGAACTGAATTACAGAACAGAACAGGGTCTCAAATTTAGAAAACCAACTTATGCTTGCTTAAGGGGAAAGGTGAGTTGGGGTGCTGCATAAAACCAGAGATTGAAACGAGCACAGATAAAGTTCCTTAAGCCAAATATGGAATAGACAAGAGCTACTCCTTGCTCAACGAAATGGACTCAACACCCCATATTAAACGCCTAAGAATGTACCTGACTAGTAAGTATCTTAAAACCTATGGATTGCTATGTCTCCAAAAGAGAATCAAGCGTGTGTACAGGGGCATAAACGCAGCAGTGATAGGATTGGAGAGGTTCGGTGAGCAAATGAAGACCCTTTGAAGTCATATTGCATGGTACCCATTCCACGGGTCTCAACTCTCCAGGTTTAAGGTATTCTTCCTTCAGCTAAAACATGCATGTGGAACCCAGAGTATGATCAACCATGTGAACGGGAGACGTGTTCAAATACGTCTCAGTTTTCCTCCCCTGGTACTCGGGTGCAACATTCCAGACGCTTTACTAACACTCTCCCCACTTGGAGAGTCAGCGCCTTTAACCTCCTGTTTGGCCCAGTTTGCAATTTCTGCGGAAGATGAAGAGGAATAGGGAACACCAATGAGAGACTAGCTGGAGGTGTCTGGACGGGCAAATTTAACTCTCATTTCCCACCAGGAAGAGGAAATAACCAAAGGCTCAGCGTGCCGTGCCGGAACCAGATTAGGGCCTGAAGCCATCCTGCGGTGTTGCGGCCAGCTCAAAAGAAAGCGAGTTGAAGAAAGGAGCTCAGGGGCACTGTAATTCACAAACCTGCAGAGTTATAAATGACAGCTATCGTCCAAAAATATACTGAAGTAAGGCTGCCAAGAGGACTTGAAAGCGGGGCAGAATTGCAGGAAACCAATTTCAGGAGGTAGACTGGAATTGCATTGAAAGCATAGGAAAAGAGGCAGAACGTCCACAATGATGCACTTGGCCAAAAAGGGCGTATGCGTTTTTTCCTGAATATATTCAGGAAAAAACGCATACGCCCTTTTTGGCCAACCAAGCAAGCTTGCAAAGGAAATCTGCACTACAATGAAGTCTCACTTCCCCCCGGTCAAAAGGGCCATCTGAAAAAAGTGTAAAATCCAGAAAGGCAGGACAGGCCATGGAGAACTGGGAGCCTTGTTATGCTGATGGGCGGGATGTAAATTGCCAACAGACACTCGGGAGAAGTGTATGGTGTTTCCTGAAACATCTAAAAAACAAAGCAACAGAGCCTAGGGCACTTCCACTTATGGTCCTATAGCTTAGGGAAATTAAAATCAAAAAGACACAGCCACCCCAAAGTTTGGGACGCCTCTGTTTACAAGAACCTCGTTTACCGTACAAGTTCAATATCACAGAAAGTGAAAAATGGATAAAGAACTTGTGGTACTTACGTACAATGCAGTATCACTCAGCAATGAAATCTATGTCATCAGGCCCGTAGCAGCATAATGAGTGGATTCAGGTACGATGATTCTCACTGAAATAAGTCACACAGAAAAAGAAACATCATAAGATATCACTAATACACGGAATGTAAACTTGGCTACACAGGAACTGAATTCCAAAACAGAACAGGGTCTCAAATTTAGAAAACCAACTTATGCTTGCTTAAGGGGAAAGGTGAGTTGGGGTGCTGCATAAAACCAGAGATTGAAACGAGCACAGATAAAGTTCCTTAAGCCAAATATGGAATAGACAAGAGCTACTCCTTGCTCAACGAAATGGACTCAACACCCCATATTAAACGCCTAAGAATGTACCTGACTAGTAAGTATCTTAAAACCTATGGATTGCTATGTCTCCAAAAGAGAATCAAGCGTGTGTACAGGGGCATAAACGCAGCAGTGATAGGATTGGAGAGGTTCGGTGAGCAAATGAAGACCCTTTGAAGTCATATTGCATGGTACCCATTCCACGGGTCTCAACTCTCCAGGTTTAAGGTATTCTTCCTTCAGCTAAAACATGCATGTGGAACCCAGAGTATGATCAACCATGTGAACGGGAGACGTGTTCAAATACGTCTCAGTTTTCCTCCCCTGGTACTCGGGTGCAACATTCCAGACGCTTTACTAACACTCTCCCCACTTGGAGAGTCAGCGCCTTTAACCTCCTGTTTGGCCCAGTTTGCAATTTCTGTGGAAGATGAACAGGAATAGGGAACACCAATGAGAGACTAGCTGGAGGTGTCTGGACGGGCAAATTTAACTCTCATTTCCCACCAGGAAGAGGAAATAACCAAAGGCTCAGCGTGCCGTGCCGGAACCAGATTAGGGCCTGAAGCCATCCTGCGGTGTTGCGGCCAGCTCAAAAGAAAGCGAGTTGAAGAAAGGAGCTCAGGGGCACTGTAATTCACAAACCTGCAGAGTTATAAATGACAGCTATCGTCCAAAAATATACTGAAGTAAGGCTGCCAAGAGGACTTGAAAGCGGGGCAGAATTGCAGGAAACCAATTTCAGGAGGTAGACTGGAATTGCATTGAAAGCATAGGAAAAGAGGCAGAACGTCCACAATGATGCACTTGGCCAAAAAGGGCGTATGCGTTTTTTCCTGAATATATTCAGGAAAAAACGCATACGCCCTTTTTGGCCAACCAAGCAAGCTTGCAAAGGAAATCTGCACTACAATGAAGTCTCACTTCCCCCCGGTCAAAAGGGCCATCTGAAAAAAGTGTAAAATCCAGAAAGGCAGGACAGGCCATGGAGAACTGGGAGCCTTGTTATGCTGATGGGCGGGATGTAAATTGCCAACAGACACTCGGGAGAAGTGTATGGTGTTTCCTGAAACATCTAAAAAACAAAGCAACAGAGCCTAGGGCACTTCCACTTATGGTCCTATAGCTTAGGGAAATTAAAATAAAAAAGACACAGCCACCCCAAAGTTTGGGACGCCTCTGTTTACAAGAACCTCGTTTACCGTACAAGTTCAATATCACAGAAAGTGAAAAATGGATAAAGAACTTGTGGTACTTACGTACAATGCAGTATCACTCAGCAATGAAATCTATGTCATCAGGCCCGTAGCAGCATAATGAGTGGATTCAGGTACGATGATTCTCACTGAAATAAGTCACACAGAAAAAGAAACATCATAAGATATCACTAATACACGGAATGTAAACTTGGCTACACAGGAACTGAATTCCAAAACAGAACAGGGTCTCAAATTTAGAAAACCAACTTATGCTTGCTTAAGGGGAAAGGTGAGTTGGGGTGCTGCATAAAACCAGAGATTGAAATGAGCACAGATAAAGTTCCTTAAGCCAAATATGGACTAGACAAGAGCTACTCCTTGCTCAACGAAATGGACTCAACACCCCATATTAAACGCCTAAGAATGTACCTGACTTGTAAGTATCTTAAAACCTATGGATTGCTATGTCTCCAAAAGAGAATCAAGCGTGTGTACAGGGGCATAAACGCAGCAGTGATAGGATTGGAGAGGTTCGGTGAGCAAATGAAGACCCTTTGAAGTCATATTGCATGGTACCCATTCCACGGGTCTCAACTCTCCAGGTTTAAGGTATTCTTCCTTCAGCTAAAACATGCATGTGGAACCTAGAGTATGATCAACCATGTGAACGGGAGACGTGTTCAAATATGTCTCAGTTTTCCTCCCCTGGTACTCGGGTGCAACATTCCAGACGCTTTACTAACACTCTCCCCACTTGGAGAGTCAGCGCCTTTAACCTCCTGTTTGGCCCAGTTTGCAATTTCTGCGGAAGATGAACTGGAATAGTGAGAACCAATGAGAGACTAGCAGGAGGTGTCTGGACGGGCAAATTTAACTCTCATTTCCCACCAGGAAGAGGAAATAACCAAAGGCTCAGCGTGCCGTGCCGGAACCAGATTAGGGCCTGAAGCCATTCTGTGGTGTTGCGGCCAGCTCAAAAGAAAGCGAGTTGAAGAAAGGAGCTCAGGGGCACTGTAATTCACAAACCTGCAGAGTTATAAATGACAGCTATCGTCCAAAAATATACTGAAGTAAGGCTGCCAAGAGGACTTGAAAGCGGGGCAGAATTGCAGGAAACCGATTTCAGGAGGTAGACTGGAATTGCTTTGAAAGCATAGGAAAAGAGGCAGAACGTCCACAATGATGCACTTGGCCAAAAAGGGCGTATGCGTTTTTTCCTGAATATATTCAGGAAAAAACGCATACGCCCTTTTTGGCCAACCAAGCAAGCTTGCAAAGGAAATCTGCACTACAATGAAGTCTCACTTCCCCCCGGTCAAAAGGGCCATCTGAAAAAAGTGTAAAATCCAGAAAGGCAGGACAGGCCATGGAGAACTGGGAGCCTTGTTATGCTGATGGGCGGGATGTAAATTGCCAACAGACACTCGGGAGAAGTGTATGGTGTTTCCTGAAACATCTAAAACACAAAGCAACAGAGCCTAGGGCACTTCCACTTATGGTCCTATAGCTTAGGGAAATTAAAATCAAAAAGACACAGCCACCCCAAAGTTTGGGACGCCTCTGTTTACAAGAACCTCGTTTACCGTACAAGTTCAATATCACAGAAAGTGAAAAATGGATAAAGAACTTGTGGTACTTACGTACAATGCAGTATCACTCAGCAATGAAATCTATGTCATCAGGCCCGTAGCAGCATAATGAGTGGATTCAGGTACGATGATTCTCACTGAAATAAGTCACACAGAAAAAGAAACATCATAAGATATCAGTAATACACGGAATGTAAACTTGGCTACACAGGAACTGAATTACAGAACAGAACAGGGTCTCAAATTTAGAAAACCAACTTATGCTTGCTTAAGGGGAAAGGTGAGTTGGGGTGCTGCATAAAACCAGAGATTGAAACGAGCACAGATAAAGTTCCTTAAGCCAAATATGGAATAGACAAGAGCTACTCCTTGCTCAACGAAATGGACTCAACACCGCATATTAAACGCCTAAGAATGTACCTGACTAGTAAGTATCTTAAAACCTATGGATTGCTATGTCTCCAAAAGAGAATCAAGCGTGTGTACAGGGGCATAAACGCAGCAGTGATAGGATTGGAGAGGTTCGGTGAGCAAATGAAGACCCTTTGAAGTCATATTGCATGGTACCCATTCCACGGGTCTCAACTCTCCAGGTTTAAGGTATTCTTCCTTCAGCTAAAACATGCATGTGGAACCCAGAGTATGATCAACCATGTGAACGGGAGACGTGTTCAAATATGTCTCAGTCTTCCTCCCCTGGTACTCGGGTGCAACATTCCAGATGCTTTACTAACACTCTCCCCACTTGGAGAGTCAGCGCCTTTAACCTCCTGTTTGGCCCAGTTTGCAATTTCTGCGGAAGATGAAGAGGAATAGGGAACACCAATGAGAGACTAGCTGGAGGTGTCTGGACGGGCAAATTTAACTCTCATTTCCCACCAGGAAGAGGAAATAACCAAAGGCTCAGCGTGCCGGGCCGGAACCAGATTAGGGCCTGAAGCCATCCTGCGGTGTTGCGGCCAGCTCAAAAGAAAGCGAGTTGAAGAAAGGAGCTCAGGGGCACTGTAATTCACAAACCTGCAGAGTTATAAATGACAGCTATCGTCCAAAAATATACTGAAGTAAGGCTGCCAAGAGGACTTGAAAGCGGGGCAGAATTTCAGGAAACCGATTTCAGGAGGTAGACTGGAATTGCATTGAAAGCATAGGAAAAGAGGCAGAACGTCCACAATGATGCACTTGGCCAAAAAGGGCATATGTGTTTTTTCCTGAATATATTCAGGAAAAAACGCATATGGCCTTTCTGGCCAACCAAGCAAGCTTGCAAAGGAAATCTGCACTACAATGAAGTCTCACTTCCCCCCGGTCAAAAGGGCCATCTGAAAAAAGTTTAAAATCCAGAAAGTCAGGACAGGCCATGGAGAACTGGGAGCCTTGTTATGCTGATGGGCGGGATGTAAATTGCCAACAGACACTCGGGAGAAGTGTATGGTGTTTCCTGAAACATCTAAACAACAAAGCAACAGAGCCTAGGGCACTTCCACTTATGGTCCTATAGCTTAGGGAAATTAAAATCAAAAAGACACAGCCACCCCAAAGTTTGGGACGCCTCTGTTTACAAGAACCTCGTTTACCGTACAAGTTCAATATCACAGAAAGTGAAAAATGGATAAAGAACTTGTGGTACTTACGTACAATGCAGTATCACTCAGCAATGAAATCTATGTCATCAGGCCCGTAGCAGCATAATGAGTGGATTCAGGTACGATGATTCTCACTGAAATAAGTCACACAGAAAAAGAAACATCATAAGATATCACTAATACACGGAATGTAAACTTGGCTACACAGGAACTGAATTCCAAAACAGAACAGGGTCTCAAATTTAGAAAACCAACTTATGCTTGCTTAAGGGGAAAGGTGAGTTGGGGTGCTGCATAAAACCAGAGATTGAAATGAGCACAGATAAAGTTCCTTAAGCCAAATATGGAATAGACAAGAGCTACTCCTTGCTCAACGAAATGGACTCAACACCGCATATTAAACGCCTAAGAATGTACCTGACTAGTAAGTATCTTAAAACCTATGGATTGCTATGTCTCCAAAAGAGAATCAAGCGTGTGTACAGGGGCATAAACGCAGCAGTGATAGGATTGGAGAGGTTCGGTGAGCAAATGAAGACCCTTTGAAGTCATATTGCATGGTACCCATTCCACGGGTCTCAACTCTCCAGGTTTAAGGTATTCTTCCTTCAGCTAAAACATGCATGTGGAACCCAGAGTATGATCAACCATGTGAACGGGAGACGTGTTCAAATACGTCTCAGTTTTCCTCCCCTGGTACTCGGGTGCAACATTCCAGACGCTTTACTAACACTCTCCCCACTTGGAGAGTCAGCGCCTTTAACCTCCTGTTTGGCCCAGTTTGCAATTTCTGCGGAAGATGAAGAGGAATAGGGAACACCAATGAGAGACTAGCTGGAGGTGTCTGGACGGGCAAATTTAACTCTCATTTCCCACCAGGAAGAGGAAATAACCAAAGGCTCAGCGTGCCGTGCCGGAACCAGATTAGGGCCTGAAGCCATCCTGCGGTGTTGCGGCCAGCTCAAAAGAAAGCGAGTTGAAGAAAGGAGCTCAGGGGCACTGTAATTCACAAACCTGCAGCGTTATAAATGACAGCTATCGTCCAAAAATATACTGAAGTAAGGCTGCCAAGAGGACTTGAAAGCGGGGCAGAATTGCAGGAAACCAATTTCAGGAGGTAGACTGGAATTGCATTGAAAGCATAGGAAAAGAGGCAGAACGTCCACAATGATGCACTTGGCCAAAAAGGGCGTATGCGTTTTTTCCTGAATATATTCAGGAAAAAACGCATACGCCCTTTTTGGCCAACCAAGCAAGCTTGCAAAGGAAATCTGCACTACAATGAAGTCTCACTTCCCCCCGGTCAAAAGGGCCATCTGAAAAAAGTGTAAAATCCAGAAAGGCAGGACAGGCCATGGAGAACTGGGAGCCTTGTTATGCTGATGGGCGGGATGTAAATTGCCAACAGACACTCGGGAGAAGTGTATGGTGTTTCCTGAAACATCTAAAAAACAAAGCAACAGAGCCTAGGGCACTTCCACTTATGGTCCTATAGCTTAGGGAAATTAAAATCAAAAAGACACAGCCACCCCAAAGTTTGGGACGCCTCTGTTTACAAGAACCTCGTTTACCGTACAAGTTCAATATCACAGAAAGTGAAAAATGGATAAAGAACTTGTGGTACTTACGTACAATGCAGTATCACTCAGCAATGAAATCTATGTCATCAGGCCCGTAGCAGCATAATGAGTGGATTCAGGTACGATGATTCTCACTGAAATAAGTCACACAGAAAAAGAAACATCATAAGATATCACTAATACACGGAATGTAAACTTGGCTACACAGGAACTGAATTCCAAAACAGAACAGGGTCTCAAATTTAGAAAACCAACTTATGCTTGCTTAAGGGGAAAGGTGAGTTGGGGTGCTGCATAAAACCAGAGATTGAAATGAGCACAGATAAAGTTCCTTAAGCCAAATATGGAATAGACAAGAGCTACTCCTTGCTCAACGAAATGGACTCAACACCGCATATTAAACGCCTAAGAATGTACCTGACTAGTAAGTATCTTAAAACCTATGGATTGCTATGTCTCCAAAAGAGAATCAAGCGTGTGTACAGGGGCATAAACGCAGCAGTGATAGGATTGGAGAGGTTCGGTGAGCAAATGAAGACCCTTTGAAGTCATATTGCATGGTACCCATTCCACGGGTCTCAACTCTCCAGGTTTAAGGTATTCTTCCTTCAGCTAAAACATGCATGTGGAACCCAGAGTATGATCAACCATGTGAACGGGAGACGTGTTCAAATACGTCTCAGTTTTCCTCCCCTGGTACTCGGGTGCAACATTCCAGACGCTTTACTAACACTCTCCCCACTTGGAGAGTCAGCGCCTTTAACCTCCTGTTTGGCCCAGTTTGCAATTTCTGCGGAAGATGAAGAGGAATAGGGAACACCAATGAGAGACTAGCTGGAGGTGTCTGGACGGGCAAATTTAACTCTCATTTCCCACCAGGAAGAGGAAATAACCAAAGGCTCAGCGTGCCGTGCCGGAACCAGATTAGGGCCTGAAGCCATCCTGCGGTGTTGCGGCCAGCTCAAAAGAAAGCGAGTTGAAGAAAGGAGCTCAGGGGCACTGTAATTCACAAACCTGCAGAGTTATAAATGACAGCTATCGTCCAAAAATATACTGAAGTAAGGCTGCCAAGAGGACTTGAAAGCGGGGCAGAATTGCAGGAAACCGATTTCAGGAGGTAGACTGGAATTGCATTGAAAGCATAGGAAAAGAGGCAGAACGTCCACAATGATGCACTTGGCCAAAAAGGGCGTATGCGTTTTTTCCTGAATATATTCAGGAAAAAACGCATACGCCCTTTTTGGCCAACCAAGCAAGCTTGCAAAGGAAATCTGCACTACAATGAAGTCTCACTTCCCCCCGGTCAAAAGGGCCATCTGAAAAAAGTGTAAAATCCAGAAAGGCAGGACAGGCCATGGAGAACTGGGAGCCTTGTTATGCTGATGGGCGGGATGTAAATTGCCAACAGACACTCGGGAGAAGTGTATGGTGTTTCCTGAAACATCTAAAAAACAAAGCAACAGAGCCTAGGGCACTTCCACTTATGGTCCTATAGCTTAGGGAAATTAAAATCAAAAAGACACAGCCACCCCAAAGTTTGGGACGCCTCTGTTTACAAGAACCTCGTTTACCGTACAAGTTCAATATCACAGAAAGTGAAAAATGGATAAAGAACTTGTGGTACTTACGTACAATGCAGTATCACTCAGCAATGAAATCTATGTCATCAGGCCCGTAGCAGCATAATGAGTGGATTCAGGTACGATGATTCTCAATGAAATAAGTCACACAGAAAAAGAAACATCATAAGATATCACTAATACACGGAATGTAAACTTGGCTACACAGGAACTGAATTCCAAAACAGAACAGGGTCTCAAATTTAGAAAACCAACTTATGCTTGCTTAAGGGGAAAGGTGAGTTGGGGTGCTGCATAAAACCAGAGATTGAAATGAGCACAGATAAAGTTCCTTAAGCCAAATATGGACTAGACAAGAGCTACTCCTTGCTCAACGAAATGGACTCAACACCCCATATTAAACGCCTAAGAATGTACCTGACTAGTAAGTATCTTAAAACCTATGGATTGCTATGTCTCCAAAAGAGAATCAAGCGTGTGTACAGGGGCATAAACGCAGCAGTGATAGGATTGGAGAGGTTCGGTGAGCAAATGAAGACCCTTTGAAGTCATATTGCATGGTACCCATTCCACGGGTCTCAACTCTCCAGGTTTAAGGTATTCTTCCTTCAGCTAAAACATGCATGTGGAACCCAGAGTATGATCAACCATGTGAACGGGAGACGTGTTCAAATATGTCTCAGTTTTCCTCCCCTGGTACTCGGGTGCAACATTCCAGACGCTTTACTAACACTCTCCCCACTTGGAGAGTCAGCGTCTTTAACCTCCTGTTTGGCCCAGTTTGCAATTTCTGCGGAAGATGAACAGGAATAGGAAACACCAATGAGAGACTAGCTGGAGGTGTCTGGACGGGCAAATTTAACTCTCATTTCCCACCAGGAAGAGGAAATAACCAAAGGCTCAGCGTGCCGTGCTGGAACCAGATTAGGGCCTGAAGCCATCCTGTGGTGTTGCGGCCAGCTCAAAAGAAAGCGAGTTGAAGAAAGGAGCTCAGGGGCACTGTAATTCACAAACCTGCAGAGTTATAAATGACAGCTATCGTCCAAAAATATACTGAAGTAAGGCTGCCAAGAGGACTCGAAAGCGGGGCAGAATTGCAGGAAACCGATTTCAGGAGGTAGACTGGAATTGCATTGAAAGCATAGGAAAAGAGGCAGAACGTCCACAATGATGCACTTGGCCAAAAAGGGCGTATGCGTTTTTTCCTGAATATATTCAGGAAAAAACGCATACGCCCTTTTTGGCCAACCAAGCAAGCTTGCAAAGGAAATCTGCACTACAATGAAGTCTCACTTCCCCCCGGTCAAAAGGGCCATCTGAAAAAAGTGTAAAATCCAGAAAGGCAGGACAGGCCATGGAGAACTGGGAGCCTTGTTATGCTGATGGGCGGGATGTAAATTGCCAACAGACACTCGGGAGAAGTGTATGGTGTTTCCTGAAACATCTAAAAAACAAAGCAACAGAGCCTAGGGCACTTCCACTTATGGTCCTATAGCTCAGGGAAATTAAAATCAAAAAGACACAGCCACCCCAAAGTTTGGGACGCCTCTTTTTACAAGAACCTCGTTTACCGTACAAGTTCAATATCACAGAAAGTGAAAAATGGATAAAGAACTTGTGGTACTTACGTACAATGCAGTATCACTCAGCAATGAAATCTATGTCATCAGGCCCGTAGCAGCATAATGAGTGGATTCAGGTACGATGATTCTCAATGAAATAAGTCACACAGAAAAAGAAACATCATAAGATTTCACTAATACACAGAATGTAAACTTGGCTACACAGGAACTGAATTCCAAAACAGAACAGGGTCTCAAATTTAGAAAACCAACTTATGCTTGCTTAAGGGGAAAGGTGAGTTGGGGTGCTGCATAAAACCAGAGATTGAAATGAGCACAGATAAAGTTCCTTAAGCCAAATATGGACTAGACAAGAGCTACTCCTTGCTCAACGAAATGGACTCAACACCCCATATTAAACGCCTAAGAATGTACCTGACTAGTAAGTATCTTAAAACCTATGGATTGCTATGTCTCCAAAAGAGAATCAAGCGTGTGTACAGGGGCATAAACGCAGCAGTGATAGGATTGGAGAGGTTCGGTGAGCAAATGAAGACCCTTTGAAGTCATATTGCATGGTACCCATTCCACGGGTCTCAACTCTCCAGGTTTAAGGTATTCTTCCTTCAGCTAAAACATGCATGTGGAACCCAGAGTATGATCAACCATGTGAACGGGAGACGTGTTCAAATATGTCTCAGTTTTCCTCCCCTGGTACTCGGGTGCAACATTCCAGACGCTTTACTAACACTCTCCTGACTTGCAGAGTCAGCGCCTTTAACTTCCTGTTTGGCCCAGTTTGCAATTTCTGCGGAAGATGAAGAGGAATAGGGAACACCAATGAGAGACTAGCTGGAGGTGTCTGGACGGGCAAATTTAACTCTCATTTCCCACCAGGAAGAGGAAATAACCAAAGGCTCAGCGTGCCGTGCCGGAACCAGATTAGGGCCTGAAGCCATCCTGCGGTGTTGCGGCCAGCTCAAAAGAAAGCGAGTTGAAGAAAGGAGCTCAGGGGCACTGTAATTCACAAACCTGCAGCGTTATAAATGACAGCTATCGTCCAAAAATATACTGAAGTAAGGCTGCCAAGAGGACTTGAAAGCGGGGCAGAATTGCAGGAAACCGATTTCAGGAGGTAGACTGGAATTGCATTGAAAGCATAGGAAAAGAGGCAGAACGTCCACAATGATGCACTTGGCCAAAAAGGGCGTATGCGTTTTTTCCTGAATATATTCAGGAAAAAACGCATACGCCCTTTTTGGCCAACCAAGCAAGCTTGCAAAGGAAATCTGCACTACAATGAAGTCTCACTTCCCCCCGGTCAAAAGGGCCATCTGAAAAAAGTGTAAAATCCAGAAAGGCAGGACAGGCCATGGAGAACTGGGAGCCTTGTTATGCTGATGGACGGGATGTAAATTGCCAACAGACACTCGGGAGAAGTGTATGGTGTTTCCTGAAACATCTAAAAAACAAAGCAACAGAGCCTAGGGCACTTCCACTTATGGTCCTATAGCTTAGGGAAATTAAAATCAAAAAGACACAGCCACCCCAAAGTTTGGGACGCCTCTGTTTACAAGAACCTCGTTTACAGTACAAGTTCAACATCGCAGAAAGTGAAAAATGGATACAGAACATGTGGTATTTACTTACAAAGCAATATCACTCAGCAATGAAATCTATGTCATCAGGCCCTTAGCAGCACAATGAGTGGATTCAGGTATGATGATTCTAACTGAAATAAGTCACACAGAAAAAGAAACATCATAAGATATCAGTAATACACGGAATGTAAACTTGGCTACACAGGAACTGAATTACAGAACAGAACAGGATCTCAAATTTAGAAAACCAACTTATGCTTGCTTAAGGGGAAAGGTGAGTTGGGGTGCTGCATAAAACCAGAGATTGAAATGAGCACAGATAAAGTTCCTTAAGCCAAATATGGAATAGACAAGAGCTACTCCTTGCTCAACGAAATGGACTCAACACCCCATATTAAACGCCTAAGAATGTACCTGACTAGTAAGTATCTTAAAACCTATGGATTGCTATGTCTCCGAAAGAGAATCAAGCATGTGTGCAGGGGCATAAACGCAGCAGTGATAGGATTGGAGAGGTTTGGTGAACAAATGAAGACCCTTTGAAGTCATATTGCATGGTACCCATTCCACGGGTCTCAACTCTCCAGGTTTAAGGTATTCTTCCTTCAGCTAAAACATGCATGTGGAACCCAGAGTATGATCAACCGTGTGAACGGGAGACGTGTTCAAATATGTCTCAGTTTTCGTACCCTGGTACTCGGGTGCAACATTCCAGACGCTTTACTAACACTCTCCCCACTTGGAAAGTCAGCGCCTTTAACCTCCTCTTTGGCCCAGTTTGCAATTTCTGCGGAAGATGAACAGGAATAGGGAGAACCAATGAGAGACTAGCTGGAGGTGTCTGGACGGGCAAATTTAACTCTCATTTCCCACCAGGAAGAGGAAATAACCAAAGGCTCAGCGTGCCGTGCCGGAACCAGATTAGGGCCTGAAGCCATCCTGCGGTGTTGCGGCCAGGTCACAAGAAAGCGAGTTGAAGAAAGGAGCTCAGGGGCACTGTAATTCACAAACCTGCAGAGTTATAAATGACAGCTATCGTCCAAAAATATACTGAAGTAAGGCTGCCAAGAGGACTTGAAAGCGGGGCAGAATTGCAGGAAACCGATTTCAGGAGGTAGACTGGAATTGCATTGAAAGCATAGGAAAAGAGGCAGAACGTCCACAATGATGCACTTGGCCAAAAAGGGCGTATGCGTTTTTTCCTGAATATATTCAGGAAAAAACGCATACGCCCTTTTTGGCCAACCAAGCAAGCTTGCAAAGGAAATCTGCACTACAATGAAGTCTCACTTCCCCCCGGTCAAAAGGGCCATCTGAAAAAAGTGTAAAATCCAGAAAGGCAGGACAGGCCATGGAGAACTGGGAGCCTTGTTATGCTGATGGGCGGGATGTAAATTGCCAACAGACACTCGGGAGAAGTGTATGGTGTTTCCGGAAACATCTAAAAAACAAAGCAACAGAGCCTAGGGCATTTCCACTTATGGTCCTATAGCATAGGGAAATTAAAATAAAAAAGACACAGCCACCCCAAAGTTTGGGACGCCTCTGTTTACAAGAACCTCGTTTACCGTACAAGTTCAATATCACAGAAAGTGAAAAATGGATAAAGAACTTGTGGTACTTACGTACAATGCAGTATCACTCAGCAATGAAATCTATGTCATCAGGCCCGTAGCAGCATAATGAGTGGATTCAGGTACGATGATTCTCACTGAAATAAGTCACACAGAAAAAGAAACATCATAAGATATCAGTAATACACGGAATGTAAACTTGGCTACACAGGAACTGAATTCCAAAACAGAACAGGGTCTCAAATTTAGAAAACCAACTTATGCTTGCTTAAGGGGAAAGGTGAGTTGGGGTGCTACATAAAACCAGAGATTGAAATGAGCACAGATAAAGTTCCTTAAGCCAAATATGGACTAGACAAGAGCTACTCCTTGCTCAACGAAATGGACTCAACACCCCATATTAAACGCCTAAGAATGTACCTGACTAGTAAGTATCTTAAAACCTATGGATTGCTATGTCTCCAAAAGAGAATCAAGCGTGTGTACAGGGGCATAAACGCAGCAGTGATAGGATTGGAGAGGTTTGGTGAGCAAATGAAGACCCTTTGAAGTCATATTGCATGGTACCCATTCCACGGGTCTCAACTCTCCAGGTTTAAGGTATTCTTCCTTCAGCTAAAACATGCATGTGGAACCCAGAGTATGATCAACCATGTGAACGGGAGACGTGTTCAAATATGTCTCAGTTTTCCTCCCCTGGTACTCGGGTGCAACATTCCAGACGCTTTACTAACACTCTCCCCACTTGGAGAGTCAGCGCCTTTAACCTCCTGTTTGGCCCAGTTTGCAATTTCTGCGGAAGATGAACAGGAATAGGGAACACCAATGAGAGACTAGCTGGAGGTGTCTGGACGGGCAAATTTAACTCTCATTTCCCACCAGGAAGAGGAAATAACCAAAGGCTCAGCGTGCCGGGCCGGAACCAGATTAGGGCCTGAAGCCATCCTGCGGTGTTGCGGCCAGGTCACAAGAAAGCGAGTTGAAGAAAGGAGCTCAGGGGCACTGTAATTCACAAACCTGCAGAGTTATAAATGACAGCTATCGTCCAAAAATATACTGAAGTAAGGCTGCCAAGAGGACTTGAAAGCGGGGCAGAATTGCAGGAAACCGATTTCAGGAGGTAGACTGGAATTGCATTGAAAGCATAGGAAAAGAGGCAGAACGTCCACAATGATGCACTTGGCCAAAAAGGGCGTATGCGTTTTTTCCTGAATATATTCAGGAAAAAACGCATACGCCCTTTTTGGCCAACCAAGCAAGCTTGCAAAGGAAATCTGCACTACAATGAAGTCTCACTTCCCCCCCGGTCAAAAGGGCCATCTGAAAAAAGTGTAAAATCCAGAAAGGCAGGACAGGCCATGGAGAACTGGGAGCCTTGTTATGCTGATGGGCGGGATGTAAATTGCCAACAGACACTCGGGAGAAGTGTATGGTGTTTCCTGAAACATCTAAAAAACAAAGCAACAGAGCCTAGGGCACTTCCACTTATGGTCCTATAGCTTAGGGAAATTAAAATCAAAAAGACACAGCCACCCCAAAATTTGGGACGCCTCTGTTTACAAGAACCTCGTTTACTGTACAAGTTCAATATCACAGAAAGTGAAAAATGGATAAAGAACTTGTGGTAGTTACGTACAATGCAGTATCACTCAGCAATGAAATCTATGTCATCAGGCCCGTAGCAGCATAATGAGTGGATTCAGGTACGATGATTCTCACTGAAATAAGTCACACAGAAAAAGAAACATCATAAGATATCACTAATACACGGAATGTAAACTTGGCTACACAGGAACTGAATTCCAAAACAGAACAGGGTCTCAAATTTAGAAAACCAACTTATGCTTGCTTAAGGGGAAAGGTGAGTTGGGGTGCTGCATAAAACCAGAGATTGAAATGAGCACAGATAAAGTTCCTTAAGCCAAATATGGACTAGACAAGAGCTACTCCTTGCTCAACGAAATGGACTCAACACCCCATATTAAACGCCTAAGAATGTACCTGACTAGTAAGTATCTTAAAACCTATGGATTGCTATGTCTCCAAAAGAGAATCAAGCGTGTGTACAGGGGCATAAACGCAGCAGTGATAGGATTGGAGAGGTTTGGTGAGCAAATGAAGACCCTTTGAAGTCATATTGCATGGTACCCATTCCACGGGTCTCAACTCTCCAGGTTTAAGGTATTCTTCCTTCAGCTAAAACATGCATGTGGAACCCAGAGTATGATCAACCATGTGAACGGGAGACGTGTTCAAATATGTCTCAGTTTTCGTACCCTGGTACTCGGGTGCAACATTCCAGACGCTTTACTAACACTCTCCCCACTTGGAGAGTCAGCGCCTTTAACCTCCTGTTTGGCCCAGTTTGCAATTTCTGCGGAAGATGAACAGGAATAGGGAACACCAATGAGAGACTAGCTGGAGGTGTCTGGACGGGCAAATTTAACTCTCATTTCCCACCAGGAAGAGGAAATAACCAAAGGCTCAGCGTGCCGGGCCGGAACCAGATTAGGGCCTGAAGCCATCCTGCGGTGTTGCGGCCAGGTCACAAGAAAGCGAGTTGAAGAAAGGAGCTCAGGGGCACTGTAATTCACAAACCTGCAGAGTTATAAATGACAGCTATCGTCCAAAAATATACTGAAGTAAGGCTGCCAAGAGGACTTGAAAGTGGGGCAGAATTGCAGGAAACCGATTTCAGGAGGTAGACTGGAATTGCCTTGAAAGCATAGGAAAAGAGGCAGAACGTCCACAATGATGCACTTGGCCAAAAAGGGCGTATGCGTTTTTTCCTGAATATATTCAGGAAAAAACGCATACGCCCTTTTTGGCCAACCAAGCAAGCTTGCAAAGGAAATCTGCACTACAATGAAGTCTCACTTCCCCCCCGGTCAAAAGGGCCATCTGAAAAAAGTGTAAAATCCAGAAAGGCAGGACAGGCCATGGAGAACTGGGAGCCTTGTTATGCTGATGGGCGGGATGTAAATTGCCAACAGACACTTGGGAGAAGTGTATGGTGTTTCCTGAAACATCTAAAAAACAAAGCAACAGAGCCTAGGGCACTTCCACTTATGGTCCTATAGCTTAGGGAAATTAAAATCAAAAAGACACAGCCACCCCAAAATTTGGGACGCCTCTGTTTACAAGAACCTCGTTTACTGTACAAGTTCAATATCACAGAAAGTGAAAAATGGATAAAGAACTTGTGGTAGTTACGTACAATGCAGTATCACTCAGCAATGAAATCTATGTCATCAGGCCCGTAGCAGCATAATGAGTGGATTCAGGTACGATGATTCTCACTGAAATAAGTCACACAGAAAAAGAAACATCATAAGATATCACTAATACACGGAATGTAAACTTGGCTACACAGGAACTGAATTCCAAAACAGAACAGGGTCTCAAATTTAGAAAACCAACTTATGCTTGCTTAAGGGGAAAGGTGAGTTGGGGTGCTGCATAAAACCAGAGATTGAAATGAGCACAGATAAAGTTCCTTAAGCCAAATATGGACTAGACAAGAGCTACTCCTTGCTCAACGAAATGGACTCAACACCCCATATTAAACGCCTAAGAATGTACCTGACTAATAAGTATCTTAAAACCTATGGATTGCTATGTCTCCAAAAGAGAATCAAGCGTGTGTACAGGGGCATAAACGCAGCAGTGATAGGATTGGAGAGGTTTGGTGAGCAAATGAAGACCCTTTGAAGTCATATTGCATGGTACCCATTCCACGGGTCTCAACTCTCCAGGTTTAAGGTATTCTTCCTTCAGCTAAAACATGCATGTGGAACCCAGAGTATGATCAACCATGTGAACGGGAGACGTGTTCAAATATGTCTCAGTTTTCGTACCCTGGTACTCGGGTGCAACATTCCAGACGCTTTACTAACACTCTCCCCACTTGGAGAGTCAGCGCCTTTAACCTCCTGTTTGGCCCAGTTTGCAATTTCTGCGGAAGATGAACAGGAATAGGGAACACCAATGAGAGACTAGCTGGAGGTGTCTGGACGGGCAAATTTAACTCTCATTTCCCACCAGGAAGAGGAAATAACCAAAGGCTCAGCGTGCCGGGCCGGAACCAGATTAGGGCCTGAAGCCATCCTGCGGTGTTGCGGCCAGGTCACAAGAAAGCGAGTTGAAGAAAGGAGCTCAGGGGCACTGTAATTCACAAACCTGCAGAGTTATAAATGACAGCTATCGTCCAAAAATATACTGAAGTAAGGCTGCCAAGAGGACTTGAAAGCGGGGCAGAATTGCAGGAAACCGATTTCAGGAGGTAGACTGGAATTGCATTGAAAGCATAGGAAAAGAGGCAGAACGTCCACAATGATGCACTTGGCCAAAAAGGGCGTATGCGTTTTTTCCTGAATATATTCAGGAAAAAACGCATACGCCCTTTTTGGCCAACCAAGCAAGCTTTCAAAGGAAATCTGCACTACAATGAAGTCTCACTTCCCCCCCGGTCAAAAGGGCCATCTGAAAAAAGTGTAAAATCCAGAAAGGCAGGACAGGCCATGGAGAACTGGGAGCCTTGTTATGCTGATGGGCGGGATGTAAATTGCCAACAGACACTCGGGAGAAGTGTATGGTGTTTCCTGAAACATCTAAAAAACAAAGCAACAGAGCCTAGGGCACTTCCACTTATGGTCCTATAGCTTAGGGAAATTAAAATCAAAAAGACACAGCCACCCCAAAATTTGGGACGCCTCTGTTTACAAGAACCTCGTTTACTGTACAAGTTCAATATCACAGAAAGTGAAAAATGGATAAAGAACTTGTGGTAGTTACGTACAATGCAGTATCACTCAGCAATGAAATCTATGTCATCAGGCCCGTAGCAGCATAATGAGTGGATTCAGGTACGATGATTCTCACTGAAATAAGTCACACAGAAAAAGAAACATCATAAGATATCACTAATACACGGAATGTAAACTTGGCTACACAGGAACTGAATTCCAAAACAGAACAGGGTCTCAAATTTAGAAAACCAACTTATGCTTGCTTAAGGGGAAAGGTGAGTTGGGGTGCTGCATAAAACCAGAGATTGAAATGAGCACAGATAAAGTTCCTTAAGCCAAATATGGACTAGACAAGAGCTACTCCTTGCTCAACGAAATGGACTCAACACCCCATATTAAACGCCTAAGAATGTACCTGAGTAGTAAGTATCTTAAAACCTATGGATTGCTATGTCTCCAAAAGAGAATCAAGCGTGTGTACAGGGGCATAAACGCAGCAGTGATAGGATTGGAGAGGTTTGGTGAGCAAATGAAGAACCTTTGAAGTCATATTGCATGGTACCCATTCCACGGGTCTCAACTCTCCAGGTTTAAGGTATTCTTCCTTCAGCTAAAACATGCATGTGGAACCCAGAGTATGATCAACCATGTGAACGGGAGACGTGTTCAAATATGTCTCAGTTTTCGTACCCTGGTACTCGGGTGCAACATTCCAGACGCTTTACTAACACTCTCCCCACTTGGAGAGTCAGCGCCTTTAACCTCCTGTTTGGCCCAGTTTGCAATTTCTGCGGAAGATGAACAGGAATAGGGAACACCAATGAGAGACTAGCTGGAGGTGTCTGGACGGGCAAATTTAACTCTCATTTCCCACCAGGAAGAGGAAATAACCAAAGGCTCAGCGAGCCGGGCCGGAACCAGATTAGGGCCTGAAGCCATCCTGCGGTGTTGCGGCCAGGTCACAAGAAAGCGAGTTGAAGAAAGGAGCTCAGGGGCACTGTAATTCACAAACCTGCAGAGTTATAAATGACAGCTATCGTCCAAAAATATACTGAAGTAAGGCTGCCAAGAGGACTTGAAAGCGGGGCAGAATTGCAGGAAACCGATTTCAGGAGGTAGACTCGAATTGCCTTGAAAGCATAGGAAAAGAGGCAGAACGTCCACAATGATGCACTTGGCCAAAAAGGGCGTATGCGTTTTTTCCTGAATATATTCAGGAAAAAACGCATACGCCCTTTTTGGCCAACCAAGCAAGCTTGCAAAGGAAATCTGCACTACAATGAAGTCTCACTTCCCCCCCGGTCAAAAGGGCCATCTGAAAAAAGTGTAAAATCCAGAAAGGCAGGACAGGCCATGGAGAACTGGAAGCCTTGTTATGCTGATGGGCGGGATGTAAATTGCCAACAGACACTCGGGAGAAGTGTATGGTGTTTCCTGAAACATCTAAAAAACAAAGCAACAGAGCCTAGGGCACTTCCACTTATGGTCCTATAGCTTAGGGAAATTAAAATCAAAAAGACACAGCCACCCCAAAATTTGGGACGCCTCTGTTTACAAGAACCTCGTTTACTGTACAAGTTCAATATCACAGAAAGTGAAAAATGGATAAAGAACTTGTGGTACTTACGTACAATGCAGTATCACTCAGCAATGAAATCTATGTCATCAGGCCCATAGCAGCATAATGAGTGGATTCAGGTACGATGATTCTCACTGAAATAAGTCACACAGAAAAAGAAACATCATAAGATATCACTAATACACGGAATGTAAACTTGGCTACACAGGAACTGAATTCCAAAACAGAACAGGGTCTCAAATTTAGAAAACCAACTTATGCTTGCTTAAGGGGAAAGGTGAGTTGGGGTGCTGCATAAAACCAGAGATTGAAATGAGCACAGATAAAGTTCCTTAAGCCAAATATGGACTAGACAAGAGCTACTCCTTGCTCAACGAAATGGACTCAACACCCCATATTAAACGCCTAAGAATGTACCTGACTAATAAGTATCTTAAAACCTATGGATTGCTATGTCTCCAAAAGAGAATCAAGCGTGTGTACAGGGGCATAAACGCAGCAGTGATAGGATTGGAGAGGTTTGGTGAGCAAATGAAGACCCTTTGAAGTCATATTGCATGGTACCCATTCCACGGGTCTCAACTCTCCAGGTTTAAGGTATTCTTCCTTCAGCTAAAACATGCATGTGGAACCCAGAGTATGATCAACCATGTGAACGGGAGACGTGTTCAAATATGTCTCAGTTTTCGTACCCTGGTACTCGGGTGCAACATTCCAGACGCTTTACTAACACTCTCCCCACTTGGAGAGTCAGCGCCTTTAACCTCCTGTTTGGCCCAGTTTGCAATTTCTGCGGAAGATGAACAGGAATAGGGAACACCAATGAGAGACTAGCTGGAGGTGTCTGGACGGGCAAATTTAACTCTCATTTCCCACCAGGAAGAGGAAATAACCAAAGGCTCAGCGTGCCGGGCCGGAACCAGATTAGGGCCTGAAGCCATCCTGCGGTGTTGCGGCCAGGTCACAAGAAAGCCAGTTGAAGAAAGGAGCTCAGGGGCACTGTAATTCACAAACCTGCAGAGTTATAAATGACAGCTATCGTCCAAAAATATACTGAAGTAAGGCTGCCAAGAGGACTTGAAAGCGGGGCAGAATTGCAGGAAACCGATTTCAGGAGGTAGACTGGAATTGCCTTGAAAGCATAGGAAAAGAGGCAGAACGTCCACAATGATGCACTTGGCCAAAAAGGGCGTATGCGTTTTTTCCTGAATATATTCAGGAAAAAACGCATACGCCCTTTTTGGCCAACCAAGCAAGCTTGCAAAGGAAATCTGCACTACAATGAAGTCTCACTTCCCCCCGGTCAAAAGGGCCATCTGAAAAAAGTGTAAAATCCAGAAAGGCAGGACAGGCCATGGAGAACTGGGAGCCTTGTTATGCTGATGGGCGGGATGTAAATTGCCAACAGACACTCGGGAGAAGTGTATGGTGTTTCCTGAAACATCTAAAAAACAAAGCAACAGAGCCTAGGGCACTTCCACTTATGGTCCTATAGCTTAGGGAAATTAAAATCAAAAAGACACAGCCACCCCAAAGTTTGGGACGCCTCTGTTTACAAGAACCTCATTTACCGTACATGTTCAATATCACAGAAAGTGAAAAATGGATAAAGAACTTGTGGTACTTATGTACAATGCAGTATCACTCAGCAATGAAATCTATGTCATCAGGCCCGTAGCAGCATAATGAGTGGATTCAGGTACGATGATTCTCACTGAAATAAGTCACACAGAAAAAGAAACATCATAAGATATCACTAATACACGGAATGTAAACTTGGCTACACAGGAACTGAATTCCAAAACAGAACAGGGTCTCAAATTTAGAAAACCAACTTATGCTTGCTTAAGGGGAAAGGTGAGTTGGGGTGCTGCATAAAACCAGAGATTGAAATGAGCACAGATAAAGTTCCTTAAGCCAAATATGGAATAGACAAGAGCTACTCCTTGCTCAACGAAATGGACTCAACACCCCATATTAAACGCCTAAGAATGTACCTGACTAGTAAGTATCTTAAAACCTATGGATTGCTATGTCTCCAAAAGAGAATCAAGCGTGTGTACAGGGGCATAAACGCAGCAGTGATAGGATTGGAGAGGTTTGGTGAGCAAATGAAGACCCTTTGAAGTCATATTGCATGGTACCCATTCCACGGGTCTCAACTACCCAGGTTTAAGGTATTCTTCCTTCAGCTAAAACATGCATGTGGAACCTAGAGTATGATCAACCATGTGATCGGGAGACGTGTTCAAATATGTCTCAGTTTTCGTACCCTGGTACTCGGGTGCAACATTCCAGACGCTTTACTAACACTCTCCCGACTTGGAGAGTCCGTCCCTTTAATCTCCTGTTTGGCCCAGTTTGCAATTTCTGCAGAAGATGAACAGGAATAGTGAGAACCAATGAGAGACTAGCTGGAGGTGTCTGGAGGGGCAAATTTAACTCTCATTTCCCACCAGGAAGAGGAATTAACCAAAGGCTCAGCGTGCCGTGCCGGAACCAGATTAGGGCCTGAAGCCATCCTGCGGTGTTGCGGCCAGGTCACAAGAAAGCGAGTTGAAGAAAGGAGCTCAGGGGCACTGTAATTCACAAACCTGCAGAGTTATAAATGACAGCTATCGTCCAAAAATATACTGAAGTAAGGCTGCCAAGAGGACTCGAAAGCGGGGCAGAATTGCAGGAAACCGATTTCAGGAGGTAGACTGGAATTGCATTGAAAGCATAGGAAAAGAGGCAGAACGTCCACAATGATGCACTTGGCCAAAAAGGGCGTATGCGTTTTTTCCTGAATATATTCAGGAAAAAACGCATACGCCCTTTTTGGCCAACCAAGCAAGCTTGCAAAGGAAATCTGCACTACAATGAAGTCTCACTTCCCCCCGGTCAAAAGGGCCATCTGAAAAAAGTGTAAAATCCAGAAAGGCAGGACAGGCCATGGAGAACTGGGAGCCTTGTTATGCTGATGGGCGGGATGTAAATTGCCAACAGACACTCGGGAGAAGTGTATGGTGTTTCCTGAAACATCTAAAAAACAAAGCAACACAGCCTAGGGCACTTCCACTTATGGTCCTATAGCTTAGGGAAATTAAAATAAAAAAGACACAGCCACCCCAAAGTTTGGGACGCCTCTGTTTACAAGAACCTCGTTTACAGTACAAGTTCAACATCGCAGAAAGTGAAAAATGGATAAAGAAGGTGTGGTATTTACTCACAAATCAATATCACTCAGCAATGAAATCTATGTCATCAGGCCCTTAGCAGCACAATGAGTGGATTCAGGTATGATGATTCTAACTGAAATAAGTCACACAGAAAAAGAAACATCATAAGGTATCAGTAATACACGGAATGTAAACTTGGCTACACAGGAACTGAATTACAGAACAGAACAGGGTCTCAAATTTAGAAAACCAACTTATGCTTGCTTAAGGGTAAAGGTGAGTTGGGGTGCTGCATAAAACCAGAGATTGAAACGAGCACAGATAAAGTTCCTTAAGCCAAATATGGAATAGACAAGAGCTACTCCTTGCTCAACGAAATGGACTCAACACCGCATATTAAACGCCTAAGAATGTACCTGACTAGTAAGTATCTTAAAACCTATGGATTGCTATGTCTCCAAAAGAGAATCAAGCATGTGTACAGGGGCATAAACGCAGCAGTGATAGGATTGGAGAGGTTCGGTGAGAAAATGAAGACCCTTTGAAGTCATATTGCATGGTACCCATTCCACGGGTTTCAACTACCCAGGTTTAAGGTATTCTTCCTTCAGCTAAAACATGCATGTTGAACCTAGAGTATGATCAACCATGTGATCGGGAGACGTGTTCAAATATGTCTCAGTTTTCGTACCCTGGTACTCAGGTGCAACATTCCAGACGCTTTACTAACACTCTCCTGACTTGCAGAGTCCGTCCGTTTAATCTCCTGTTTGGCCCAGTTTGCAATTTCTGCGGAAGATGAACAGGAATAGTGAGAACCAATGAGAGAGTAGCAGGAGGTGTCTGGACGGGCAAATTTAACTCTCATTTCCCACCAGGAAGAGGAAATAACCAAAGGCTCAGCGTGCCGTGCCGGAACCAGATTAGGGCCTGAAGGCATTCTGTGGTGTTGCGGCCAGCTCAAAAGAAAGCGAGTTGAAGAAAGGAGCTCAGGGGCACTGTAATTCACAAACCTGCAGAGTTATAAATGACAGCTATCGTCCAAAAATATACTGAAGTAAGGCTGCCAAGAGGACTTGAAAGCGGGGCAGAATTGCAGGAAACCGATTTCAGGAGGTAGACTGGAATTGCTTTGAAAGCATAGGAAAAGAGGCAGAACGTCCACAATGATGCACTTGGCCAAAAAGGGCGTATGCGTTTTTTCCTGAATATATTCAGGAAAAAACGCATACGCCCTTTTTGGCCAACCAAGCAAGCTTGCAAAGGAAATCTGCACTACAATGAAGTCTCACTTCCCCCCGGTCAAAAGGGCCATCTGAAAAAAGTGTAAAATCCAGAAAGGCAGGACAGGCCATGGAGAACTGGGAGCCTTGTTATGCTGATGGGCGGGATGTAAATTGCCAACAGACACTCGGGAGAAGTGTATGGTGTTTCCTGAAACATCTAAAAAACAAAGCAACAGAGCCTAGGGCACTTCCACTTATGGTCCTATAGCTTAGGGAAATTAAAATCAAAAAGACACAGCCACCCCAAAGTTTGGGACGCCTCTGTTTACAAGAACCTCGTTTACCGTACAAGTTCAATATCACAGAAAGTGAAAAATGGATAAACAACTTGTGGTACTTACGTACAATGCAGTATCACTCAGCAATGAAATCTATGTCATCAGGCCCGTAGCAGCATAATGAGTGGATTCAGGTACGATGATTCTCACTGAAATAAGTCACACAGAAAAAGAAACATCATAAGATATCACTAATACACGGAATGTAAACTTGGCTACACAGGAACTGAATTCCAAAACAGAACAGGGTCTCAAATTTAGAAAACCAACTTATGCTTGCTTAAGGGGAAAGGTGAGTTGGGGTGCTGCATAAAACCAGAGATTGAAATGAGCACAGATAAAGTTCCTTAAGCCAAATATGGAATAGACAAGAGCTACTCCTTGCTCAATGAAATGGACTCAACACCCCATATTAAACGCCTAAGAATGTACCTGACTAGTAAGTATCTTAAAACCTATGGATTGCTATGTCTCCAAAAGAGAATCAAGCGTGTGTACAGGGGCATAAACGCAGCAGTTATAGGATTGGAGAGGTTCGGTGAGCAAATGAAGACCCTTTGAAGTCATATTGCATGGTACCCATTCCACGGGTCTCAACTCTCCAGGTTTAAGGTATTCTTCCTTCAGCTAAAACATGCATGTGGAACCCAGAGTATGATCAACCATGTGAACGGGAGACGTGTTCAAATATGTCTCAGTTTTCCTCCCCTGGTACTCGGGTGCAACATTCCAGACGCTTTACTAACACTCTCCCGACTTGGAGAGTCCGTCCCTTTAATCTCCTGTTTGGCCCAGTTTGCAATTTCTGCGGAAGATGAACAGGAATAGGGAACACCAATGAGAGACTAGCTGGAGGTGTCTGGACGGGCAAATTTAACTCTCATTTCCCACCAGGAAGAGGAATTAACCAAAGGCTCAGCGTGCCGTGCCGGAACCAGATTAGGGCCTGAAGCCATCCTGCGGTGTTGCGGCCAGGTCACAAGAAAGCGAGTTGAAGAAAGGAGCTCAGGGGCACTGTAATTCACAAACCTGCAGAGTTATAAATGACAGCTATCGTCCAAAAATATACTGAAGTAAGGCTGCCAAGAGGACTCGAAAGCGGGGCAGAATTGCAGGAAACCGATTTCAGGAGGTAGACTGGAATTGCATTGAAAGCATAGGAAAAGAGGCAGAACGTCCACAATGATGCACTTGGCCAAAAAGGGCGTATGCGTTTTTTCCTGAATATATTCAGGAAAAAACGCATACGCCCTTTTTGGCCAACCAAGCAAGCTTGCAAAGGAAATCTGCACTACAATGAAGTCTCACTTCCCCCCGGTCAAAAGGGCCATCTGAAAAAAGTGTAAAATCCAGAAAGGCAGGACAGGCCATGGAGAACTGGGAGCCTTGTTATGCTGATGGGCGGGATGTAAATTGCCAACAGACACTCGGGAGAAGTGTATGGTGTTTCCTGAAACATCTAAAAAACAAAGCAACACAGCCTAGGGCACTTCCACTTATGGTCCTATAGCTTAGGGAAATTAAAATCAAAAAGACACAGCCACCCCAAAGTTTGGGACGCCTCTGTTTACAAGAACCTCGTTTACAGTACAAGTTCAACATCGCAGAAAGTGAAAAATGGATAAAGAAGGTGTGGTATTTACTCACAAAGCAATATCACTCAGCAATGAAATCTATGTCATCAGGCCCTTAGCAGCACAATGAGTGGATTCAGGTATGATGATTCTAACTGAAATAAGTCACACAGAAAAAGAAACATCATAAGATATCAGTAATACACGGAATGTAAACTTGGCTACACAGGAACTGAATTACAGAACAGAACAGGGTCTCAAATTTAGAAAACCAACTTATGCTTGCTTAAGGGTAAAGGTGAGTTGGGGTGCTGCATAAAACCAGAGATTGAAACGAGCACAGATAAAGTTCCTTAAGCCAAATATGGAATAGACAAGAGCTACTCCTTGCTCAACGAAATGGACTCAACACCGCATATTAAACGCCTAAGAATGTACCTGACTAGTAAGTATCTTAAAACCTATGGATTGCTATGTCTCCAAAAGAGAATCAAGCATGTGTACAGGGGCATAAACGCAGCAGTGATAGGATTGGAGAGGTTCGGTGAGAAAATGAAGACCCTTTGAAGTCATATTGCATGGTACCCATTCCACGGGTTTCAACTACCCAGGTTTAAGGTATTCTTCCTTCAGCTAAAACATGCATGTTGAACCTAGAGTATGATCAACCATGTGATCGGGAGACGTGTTCAAATATGTCTCAGTTTTCGTACCCTGGTACTCAGGTGCAACATTCCAGACGCTTTACTAACACTCTCCTGACTTGCAGAGTCCGTCCGTTTAATCTCCTGTTTGGCCCAGTTTGCAATTTCTGCGGAAGATGAACAGGAATAGTGAGAACCAATGAGAGAGTAGCAGGAGGTGTCTGGACGGGCAAATTTAACTCTCATTTCCCACCAGGAAGAGGAAATAACCAAAGGCTCAGCGTGCCGTGCCGGAACCAGATTAGGGCCTGAAGGCATTCTGTGGTGTTGCGGCCAGCTCAAAAGAAAGCGAGTTGAAGAAAGGAGCTCAGGGGCACTGTAATTCACAAACCTGCAGAGTTATAAATGACAGCTATCGTCCAAAAATATACTGAAGTAAGGCTGCCAAGAGGACTTGAAAGCGGGGCAGAATTGCAGGAAACCGATTTCAGGAGGTAGACTGGAATTGCTTTGAAAGCATAGGAAAAGAGGCAGAACGTCCACAATGATGCACTTGGCCAAAAAGGGCGTATGCGTTTTTTCCTGAATATATTCAGGAAAAAACGCATACGCCCTTTTTGGCCAACCAAGCAAGCTTGCAAAGGAAATCTGCACTACAATGAAGTCTCACTTCCCCCCGGTCAAAAGGGCCATCTGAAAAAAGTGTAAAATCCAGAAAGGCAGGACAGGCCATGGAGAACTGGGAGCCTTGTTATGCTGATGGGCGGGATGTAAATTGCCAACAGACACTCGGGAGAAGTGTATGGTGTTTCCTGAAACATCTAAAAAACAAAGCAACAGAGCCTAGGGCACTTCCACTTATGGTCCTATAGCTTAGGGAAATTAAAATCAAAAAGACACAGCCACCCCAAAGTTTGGGACGCCTCTGTTTACAAGAACCTCGTTTACCGTACAAGTTCAATATCACAGAAAGTGAAAAATGGATAAACAACTTGTGGTACTTACGTACAATGCAGTATCACTCAGCAATGAAATCTATGTCATCAGGCCCGTAGCAGCATAATGAGTGGATTCAGGTACGATGATTCTCACTGAAATAAGTCACACAGAAAAAGAAACATCATAAGATATCACTAATACACGGAATGTAAACTTGGCTACACAGGAACTGAATTCCAAAACAGAACTGGGTCTCAAATTTAGAAAACCAACATATGCTTGCTTAAGGGGAAAGGTGAGTTGGGGTGCTGCATAAAAACAGAGATTGAAATGAGCACAGATAAAGTTTCTTAAGCCAAATATGGAATAGACAAGAGCTACTCCTTGCTCAACGAAATGGACTCAACACCCCATATTAAACGACTAAGAATGTACCTGACTTGTAAGTATCTTAAAACCTATGGATTGCTATGTCTCCAAAAGAGAATCAAGCGTGTGTACAGGGGCATAAACGCAGCAGTGATAGGATTGGAGAGGTTCGGTGAGCAAATGAAGACCCTTTGAAGTCATATTGCATGGTACCCATTCCACGGGTCTCAACTCTCCAGGTTTAAGGTATTCTTCCTTCAGCTAAAACATGCATGTGGAACCCAGAGTATGATCAACCATGTGAACGGGAGACGTGTTCAAATATGTCTCAGTTTTCCTCCCCTGGTACTCGGATGCAACATTCCAGACGCTTTACTAACACTCTCCCCACTTGGAGAGTCCGTCCCTTTAATCTCCTGTTTGGCCCAGTTTGCAATTTCTGCGGAAGATGAACAGGAATAGCGAGAACCAATGAGAGACTAGCTGGAGGTGTCTGGACGGGCAAATTTAACTCTCATTTCCCACCAGAAAGAGGAATGAACCAAAGGCTCAGCGTGCCGTGCCGGAACCAGATTACGGCCTGAAGCCATCCTGCGGTGTTGCGGCGAGCTCAAAAGAAAGCGAGTTGAAGAAAGGAGCTCAGGGGCACTGTAATTCACAAACCTGCAGAGTTATAAATGACAGCTATCGTCGAAAAATATACTGAAGTAAGGCTGCCAAGAGGACTCGAAAGCGGGGCAGAATTGCAGGAAACCGATTTCAGGAGGTAGACTGGAATTGCATTGAAAGCATAGGAAAAGAGGCAGAACGTCCACAATGATGCACTTGGCCAAAAAGGGCGTATGCGTTTTTTCCTGAATATATTCAGGAAAAAACGCATACGCCCTTTTTGGCCAACCAAGCAAGCTTGCAAAGGAAATCTGCACTACAATGAAGTCTCACTTCCCCCCGGTCAAAAGGGCCATCTGAAAAAAGTGTAAAATCCAGAAAGGCAGGACAGGCCATGGAGAACTGGGAGCCTTGTTATGCTGATGGGCGGGATGTAAATTGCCAACAGACACTCGGGAGAAGTGTATGGTGTTTCCTGAAACATCTAAACAACAAAGCAACAGAGCCTAGGGCACTTCCACTTATGGTCCTATAGCTCAGGGAAATTAAAATCAAAAAGACACAGCCACCCCAAAGTTTGGGACGCCTCTGTTTACAAGAACCTCGTTTACCATACAAGTTCAATATCACAGAAAGTGAAAAATGGATAAAGAACTTGTGGTACTTACGTACAATGCAGTATCACTCAGCAATGAAATCTATGTCATCAGGCCCGTAGCAGCATAATGAGTGGATTCAGGTACGATGATTCTCAATGAAATAAGTCACACAGAAAAAGAAACATCATAAGATATCACTAATACACAGAATGTAAACTTGGCTACACAGGAACTGAATTCCAAAACAGAACAGGGTCTCAAATTTAGAAAACCAACTTATGCTTGCTTAAGGGGAAAGGTGAGTTGGGGTGCTGCATAAAACCAGAGATTGAAATGAGCACAGATAAAGTTCCTTAAGCCAAATATGGACTAGACAAGAGCTACTCCTTGCTCAACGAAATGGACTCAACACCCCATATTAAACGCCTAAGAATGTACCTGACTAGTAAGTATCTTAAAACCTATGGATTGCTATGTCTCCAAAAGAGAATCAAGCGTGTGTACAGGGGCATAAACGCAGCAGTGATAGGATTGGAGAGGTTCGGTGAGCAAATGAAGACCCTTTGAAGTCATATTGCATGGTACCCATTCCACGGGTCTCAACTCTCCAGGTTTAAGGTATTCTTCCTTCAGCTAAAACATGCATGTGGAACCCAGAGTATGATCAACCATGTGAACGGGAGACGTGTTCAAATATGTCTCAGTTTTCCTCCCCTGGTACTCGGGTGCAACATTCCAGACGCTTTACTAACACTCTCCCCACTTGGAGAGTCAGCGTCTTTAACCTCCTGTTTGGCCCAGTTTGCAATTTCTGCGGAAGATGAACAGGAATAGGAAACACCAATGAGAGACTAGCTGGAGGTGTCTGGACGGGCAAATTTAACTCTCATTTCCCACCAGGAAGAGGAAATAACCAAAGGCTCAGCGTGCCGTGCCGGAACCAGATTAGGGCCTGAAGCCATCCTGTGGTGTTGCGGCCAGCTCAAAAGAAAGCGAGTTGAAGAAAGGAGCTCAGGGGCACTGTAATTCACAAACCTGCAGAGTTATAAATGACAGCTATCGTCCAAAAATATACTGAAGTAAGGCTGCCAAGAGGACTCGAAAGCGGGGCAGAATTGCAGGAAACCGATTTCAGGAGGTAGACTGGAATTGCATTGAAAGCATAGGAAAAGAGGCAGAACGTCCACAATGATGCACTTGGCCAAAAAGGGCGTATGCGTTTTTTCCTGAATATATTCAGGAAAAAACGCATACGCCCTTTTTGGCCAACCAAGCAAGCTTGCAAAGGAAATCTGCACTACAATGAAGTCTCACTTCCCCCCGGTCAAAAGGGCCATCTGAAAAAAGTGTAAAATCCAGAAAGGCAGGACAGGCCATGGAGAACTGGGAGCCTTGTTATGCTGATGGGCGGGATGTAAATTGCCAACAGACACTCGGGAGAAGTGTATGGTGTTTCCTGAAACATCTAAAAAACAAAGCAACAGAGCCTAGGGCACTTCCACTTATGGTCCTATAGCTCAGGGAAATTAAAATCAAAAAGACACAGCCACCCCAAAGTTTGGGACGCCTCTGTTTACAAGAACCTCGTTTACCGTACAAGTTCAATATCACAGAAAGTGAAAAATGGATAAAGAACTTGTGGTACTTACGTACAATGCAGTATCACTCAGCAATGAAATCTATGTCATCAGGCCCGTAGCAGCATAATGAGTGGATTCAGGTACGATGATTCTCAATGAAATAAGTCACACAGAAAAAGAAACATCATAAGATATCACTAATACACAGAATGTAAACTTGGCTACACAGGAACTGAATTCCAAAACAGAACAGGGTCTCAAATTTAGAAAACCAACTTATGCTTGCTTAAGGGGAAAGGTGAGTTGGGGTGCTGCATAAAACCAGAGATTGAAATGAGCACAGATAAAGTTCCTTAAGCCAAATATGGACTAGACAAGAGCTACTCCTTGCTCAACGAAATGGACTCAACACCGCATATTAAACGCCTAAGAATGTACCTGACTAGTAAGTATCTTAAAACCTATGGATTGCTATGTCTCCAAAAGAGAATCAAGCGTGTGTACAGGGGCATAAACGCAGCAGTGATAGGATTGGAGAGGTTCGGTGAGCAAATGAAGACCCTTTGAAGTCATATTGCATGGTACCCATTCCACGGGTCTCAACTCTCCAGGTTTAAGGTATTCTTCCTTCAGCTAAAACATGCATGTGGAACCCAGAGTATGATCAACCATGTGAACGGGAGACGTGTTCAAATATGTCTCAGTTTTCCTCCCCTGGTACTCGGGTGCAACATTCCAGACGCTTTACTAACACTCTCCTGACTTGCAGAGTCAGCGCCTTTAACTTCCTGTTTGGCCCAGTTTGCAATTTCTGCGGAAGATGAACAGGAATAGGGAACACCAATGAGAGACTAGCTGGAGGTGTCTGGACGGGCAAATTTAACTCTCATTTCCCACCAGGAAGAGGAAATAACCAAAGGCTCAGCGTGCCGTGCCGGAACCAGATTAGGGCCTGAAGCCATCCTGCGGTATTGTGGCCAGCTCAAAAGAAAGCGAGTTGAAGAAAGGAGCTCAGGGGCACTGTAATTCACAAACCTGCAGCGTTATAAATGACAGCTATCGTCCAAAAATATACTGAAGTAAGGCTGCCAAGAGGACTTGAAAGCGGGGCAGAATTGCAGGAAACCGATTTCAGGAGGTAGACTGGAATTGCATTGAAAGCATAGGAAAAGAGGCAGAACGTCCACAATGATGCACTTGGCCAAAAAGGGCGTATGCGTTTTTTCCTGAATATATTCAGGAAAAAACGCATACGCCCTTTTTGGCCAACCAAGCAAGCTTGCAAAGGAAATCTGCACTACAATGAAGTCTCACTTCCCCCCGGTCAAAAGGGCCATCTGAAAAAAGTGTAAAATCCAGAAAGGCAGGACAGGCCATGGAGAACTGGGAGCCTTGTTATGCTGATGGACGGGATGTAAATTGCCAACAGACACTCGGGAGAAGTGTATGGTGTTTCCTGAAACATCTAAAAAACAAAGCAACAGAGCCTAGGGCACTTCCACTTATGGTCCTATAGCTTAGGGAAATTAAAATCAAAAAGACACAGCCACCCCAAAGTTTGGGACGCCTCTGTTTACAAGAACCTCGTTTACAGTACAAGTTCAACATCGCAGAAAGTGAAAAATGGATACAGAACATGTGGTATTTACTTACAAAGCAATATCACTCAGCAATGAAATCTATGTCATCAGGCCCTTAGCAGCACAATGAGTGGATTCAGGTATGATGATTCTAACTGAAATAAGTCACACAGAAAAAGAAACATCATAAGATATCAGTAATACACGGAATGTAAACTTGGCTACACAGGAACTGAATTACAGAACAGAACAGGGTCTCAAATTTAGAAAACCAACTTATGCTTGCTTAAGGGGAAAGGTGAGTTGGGGTGCTGCATAAAACCAGAGATTGAAATGAGCACAGATAAAGTTCCTTAAGCCAAATATGGAATAGACAAGAGCTACTCCTTGCTCAACGAAATGGACTCAACACCCCATATTAAACGCCTAAGAATGTACCTGACTAGTAAGTATCTTAAAACCTATGGATTGCTATGTCTCCGAAAGAGAATCAAGCATGTGTGCAGGGGCATAAACGCAGCAGTGATAGGATTGGAGAGGTTTGGTGAACAAATGAAGACCCTTTGAAGTCATATTGCATGGTACCCATTCCACGGGTCTCAACTCTCCAGGTTTAAGGTATTCTTCCTTCAGCTAAAACATGCATGTGGAACCCAGAGTATGATCAACCGTGTGAACGGGAGACGTGTTCAAATATGTCTCAGTTTTCGTACCCTGGTACTCGGGTGCAACATTCCAGACGCTTTACTAACACTCTCCCCACTTGGAAAGTCAGCGCCTTTAACCTCCTCTTTGGCCCAGTTTGCAATTTCTGCGGAAGATGAACAGGAATAGGGAGAACCAATGAGAGACTAGCTGGAGGTGTCTGGACGGGCAAATTTAACTCTCATTTCCCACCAGGAAGAGGAAATAACCAAAGGCTCAGCGTGCCGTGCCGGAACCAGATTAGGGCCTGAAGCCATCCTGCGGTGTTGCGGCCAGGTCACAAGAAAGCGAGTTGAAGAAAGGAGCTCAGGGGCACTGTAATTCACAAACCTGCAGAGTTATAAATGACAGCTATCGTCCAAAAATATACTGAAGTAAGGCTGCCAAGAGGACTTGAAAGCGGGGCAGAATTGCAGGAAACCGATTTCAGGAGGTAGACTGGAATTGCATTGAAAGCATAGGAAAAGAGGCAGAACGTCCACAATGATGCACTTGGCCAAAAAGGGCGTATGCGTTTTTTCCTGAATATATTCAGGAAAAAACGCATACGCCCTTTTTGGCCAACCAAGCAAGCTTGCAAAGGAAATCTGCACTACAATGAAGTCTCACTTCCCCCCGGTCAAAAGGGCCATCTGAAAAAAGTGTAAAATCCAGAAAGGCAGGACAGGCCATGGAGAACTGGGAGCCTTGTTATGCTGATGGGCGGGATGTAAATTGCCAACAGCCACTCGGGAGAAGTGTATGGTGTTTCCTGAAACATCTAAAAAACAAAGCAACAGAGCCTAGGGCACTTCCACTTATGGTCCTATAGCTTAGGGAAATTAAAATCAAAAAGACACAGCCACCCCAAAGTTTGGGACGCCTCTGTTTACAAGAACCTCGTTTACCGTACAAGTTCAATATCACAGAAAGTGAAAAATGGATAAAGAACTTGTGGTACTTACGTACAATGCAGTATCACTCAGCAATGAAATCTATGTCATCAGGCCCGTAGCAGCATAATGAGTGGATTCAGGTACGATGATTCTCACTGAAATAAGTCACACAGAAAAAGAAACATCATAAGATATCAGTAATACACGGAATGTAAACTTGGCTACACAGGAACTGAATTACAGAACAGAACAGGGTCTCAAATTTAGAAAACCAACTTATGCTTGCTTAAGGGGAAAGGTGAGTTGGGGTGCTGCATAAAACCAGAGATTGAAATGAGCACAGATAAAGTTCCTTAAGCCAAATATGAAATAGACAAGAGCTACTCCTTGCTCAACGAAATGGACTCAACACCCCATATTAAACGCCTAAGAATGTACCTGACTAGTAAGTATCTTAAAACCTATGGATTGCTATGTCTCCAAAAGAGAATCAAGCGTGTGTACAGGGGCGTAAACGCAGCAGTGATAGGATTGGAGAGGTTCGGTGAGCAAATGAAGACCCTTTGAAGTCAAATTGCATGGTACCCATTCCACGGGTCTCAACTCTCCAGGTTTAAGGTATTCTTCCTTCAGCTAAAACATGCATGTGGAACCCAGAGTATGATCAACCATGTGAACGGGAGACGTGTTCAAATATGTCTCAGTTTTCCTCCCCTGGTACTCGGGTGCAACATTCCAGACGCTTTACTAACACTCTCCCCACTTGGAGAGTCAGCGCCTTTAACTTCCTGTTTGGCCCAGTTTGCAATTTCTGCGGAAGATGAACAGGAATAGGGAACACCAATGAGAGACTAGCTGGAGGTGTCTGGACGGGCAAATTTAACTCTCATTTCCCACCAGGAAGAGGAAATAACCAAAGGCTCAGCGTGCCGTGCCTGAACCAGATTAGGGCCTGAAGCCATCCTGCGGTGTTGCGGCCAGGTCACAAGAAAGCGAGTTGAAGAAAGGAGCTCAGGGGCACTGTAATTCACAAACCTGCAGAGTTATAAATGACAGCTATCGTCCAAAAATATACTGAAGTAAGGCTGCCAAGAGGACTCGAAAGCGGGGCAGAATTGCAGGAAACCGATTTCAGGAGGTAGACTGGAATTGCATTGAAAGCATAGGAAAAGAGGCAGAACGTCCAAAATGATGCACTTGGCCAAAAAGTGCGTATGCGTTTTTTCCTGAATATATTCAGGAAAAAACGCATACGCCCTTTTTGGCCAACCAAGCAAGCTTGCAAAGGAAATCTGCACTACAATGAAGTCTCACTTCCACCCGGTCAAAAGGGCCATCTGAAAAAAGTGTAAAATCCAGAAAGGCAGGACAGGCCATGGAGAACTGGGAGCCTTGTTATGCTGATGGGCGGGATGTAAATTGCCAACAGACACTCGGGAGAAGTGTATGGTGTTTCCTGAAACATCTAAAAAACAAAGCAACAGAGCCTAGGGCACTTCCACTTATGGTCCTATAGCTTAGGGAAATTAAAATCAAAAAGACACAGCCACCCCAAAGTTTGGGACGCCTCTGTTTACAAGAACCTCGTTTACAGTACAAGTTCAACATCGCAGAAAGTGAAAAATGGATAAAGAAGGTGTGGTATTTACTTACAAAGCAATATCACTCAGCAATGAAATCTATGTCATCAGGCCCTTAGCAGCACAATGAGTGGATTCAGGTATGATGATTCTAACTGAAATAAGTCACACAGAAAAAGAAACATCATAAGATATCAGTAATACACGGAATGTAAACTTGGCTACACAGGAACTGAATTACAGAACAGAACAGGGTCTCAAATTTAGAAAACCAACTTATGCTTGCTTAAGGGTAAAGGTGAGTTGGGGTGCTGCATAAAACCAGAGATTGAAACGAGCACAGATAAAGTTCCTTAAGCCAAATATGGAATAGACAAGAGCTACTCCTTGCTCAACGAAATGGACTCAACACCGCATATTAAACGCCTAAGAATGTACCTGACTAGTAAGTATCTTAAAACCTATGGATTGCTATGTCTCCGAAAGAGAATCAAGCATGTGTACAGGGGCATAAACGCAGCAGTGATAGGATTGGAGAGGTTCGGTGAGCAAATGAAGACCCTTTGAAGTCATATTGCATGGTACCCATTCCACGGGTTTCAACTACCCAGGTTTAAGGTATTCTTCCTTCAGCTAAAACATGCATGTGGAACCTAGAGTATGATCAACCATGTGATCGGGAGACGTGTTCAAATATGTCTCAGTTTTCGTACCCTGGTACTCGGGTGCAACATTCCAGACGCTTTACTAACACTCTCCTGACTTGGAGAGTCCGTCCCTTTAATCTCCTGTTTGGCCCAGTTTGCAATTTCTGCGGAAGATGAACAGGAATAGCGAGAACCAATGAGAGACTAGATGGAGGTGTCTGGACGGGCAAATTTAACTCTCATTTCCCACCAGAAAGAGGAATTAACCAAAGGCTCAGCGTGCCGTGCCGGAACCAGATTAGGGCCTGAAGCCATCCTGCGGTGTTGAGGCCAGCTCAAAAGAAAGCGAGTTGAAGAAAGGAGCTCAGGGGCACTGTAATTCACAAACCTGCAGAGTTATAAATGACAGCTATCGTCCAAAAATATACTGAAGTAAGGCTGCCAAGAGGACTTGAAAGCGGGGCAGAATTGCAGGAAACCGATTTCAGGAGGTAGACTGGAATTGCATTGAAAGCATAGGAAAAGAGGCAGAACGTCCACAATGATGCACTTGGCCAAAAAGGGCGTATGCGTTTTTTCCTGAATATATTCAGGAAAAAACGCATACGCCCTTTTTGGCCAACCAAGCAAGCTTGCAAAGGAAATCTGCACTACAATGAAGTCTCACTTCCCCCCGGTCAAAAGGGCCATCTGAAAAAAGTGTAAAATCCAGAAAGGCAGGACAGGCCATGGAGAACTGGGAGCCTTGTTATGCTGATGGGCGGGATGTAAATTGCCAACAGACACTCGGGAGAAGTGTATGGTGTTTCCGGAAACATCTAAAAAACAAAGCAACAGAGCCTAGGGCATTTCCACTTATGGTCCTATAGCATAGGGAAATTAAAATAAAAAAGACACAGCCACCCCAAAGTTTGGGACGCCTCTGTTTACAAGAACCTCGTTTACCGTACAAGTTCAATATCACAGAAAGTGAAAAATGGATAAAGAACTTGTGGTACTTACGTACAATGCAGTATCACTCAGCAATGAAATCTATGTCATCAGGCCCGTAGCAGCATAATGAGTGGATTCAGGTACGATGATTCTCACTGAAATAAGTCACACAGAAAAAGAAACATCATAAGATATCACTAATACACGGAATGTAAACTTGGCTACACAGGAACTGAATTCCAAAACAGAACAGGGTCTCAAATTTAGAAAACCAACTTATGCTTGCTTAAGGGGAAAGGTGAGTTGGGGTGCTACATAAAACCAGAGATTGAAATGAGCACAGATAAAGTTCCTTAAGCCAAATATGGACTAGACAAGAGCTACTCCTTGCTCAACGAAATGGACTCAACACCCCATATTAAACGCCTAAGAATGTACCTGACTAGTAAGTATCTTAAAACCTATGGATTGCTATGTCTCCAAAAGAGAATCAAGCGTGTGTACAGGGGCATAAACGCAGCAGTGATAGGATTGGAGAGGTTTGGTGAGCAAATGAAGACCCTTTGAAGTCATATTGCATGGTACCCATTCCACGGGTCTCAACTCTCCAGGTTTAAGGTATTCTTCCTTCAGCTAAAACATGCATGTGGAACCCAGAGTATGATCAACCATGTGAACGGGAGACGTGTTCAAATATGTCTCAGTTTTCCTCCCCTGGTACTCGGGTGCAACATTCCAGACGCTTTACTAACACTCTCCCCACTTGGAGAGTCAGCGCCTTTAACCTCCTGTTTGGCCCAGTTTGCAATTTCTGCGGAAGATGAACAGGAATAGGGAACACCAATGAGAGACTAGCTGGAGGTGTCTGGACGGGCAAATTTAACTCTCATTTCCCACCAGGAAGAGGAAATAACCAAAGGCTCAGCGTGGCGGGCCGGAACCAGATTAGGGCCTGAAGCCATCCTGCGGTGTTGCGGCCAGGTCACAAGAAAGCGAGTTGAAGAAAGGAGCTCAGGGGCACTGTAATTCACAAACCTGCAGAGTTATAAATGACAGCTATCGTCCAAAAATATACTGAAGTAAGGCTGCCAAGAGGACTTGAAAGCGGGGCAGAATTGCAGGAAACCGATTTCAGGAGGTAGACTGGAATTGCATTGAAAGCATAGGAAAAGAGGCAGAACGTCCACAATGATGCACTTGGCCAAAAAGGGTGTATGCGTTTTTTCCTGAATATATTCAGGAAAAAACGCATACGCCCTTTTTGGCCAACCAAGCAAGCTTGCAAAGGAAATCTGCACTACAATGAAGTCTCACTTCCCCCCCGGTCAAAAGGGCCATCTGAAAAAAGTGTAAAATCCAGAAAGGCAGGACAGGCCATGGAGAACTGGGAGCCTTGTTATGCTGATGGGCGGGATGTAAATTGCCAACAGACACTCGGGAGAAGTGTATGGTGTTTCCTGAAACATCTAAAAAACAAAGCAACAGAGCCTAGGGCACTTCCACTTATGGTCCTATAGCTTAGGGAAATTAAAATCAAAAAGACACAGCCACCCCAAAATTTGGGACGCCTCTGTTTACAAGAACCTCGTTTACTGTACAAGTTCAATATCACAGAAAGTGAAAAATGGATAAAGAACTTGTGGTAGTTACGTACAATGCAGTATCACTCAGCAATGAAATCTATGTCATCAGGCCCGTAGCAGCATAATGAGTGGATTCAGGTACGATGATTCTCACTGAAATAAGTCACACAGAAAAAGAAACATCATAAGATATCACTAATACACGGAATGTAAACTTGGCTACACAGGAACTGAATTCCAAAACAGAACAGGGTCTCAAATTTAGAAAACCAACTTATGCTTGCTTAAGGGGAAAGGTGAGTTGGGGTGCTGCATAAAACCAGAGATTGAAATGAGCACAGATAAAGTTCCTTAAGCCAAATATGGACTAGACAAGAGCTACTCCTTGCTCAACGAAATGGACTCAACACCCCATATTAAACGCCTAAGAATGTACCTGACTAGTAAGTATCTTAAAACCTATGGATTGCTATGTCTCCAAAAGAGAATCAAGCGTGTGTACAGGGGCATAAACGCAGCAGTGATAGGATTGGAGAGGTTTGGTGAGCAAATGAAGACCCTTTGAAGTCATATTGCATGGTACCCATTCCACGGGTCTCAACTCTCCAGGTTTAAGGTATTCTTCCTTCAGCTAAAACATGCATGTGGAACCCAGAGTATGATCAACCATGTGAACGGGAGACGTGTTCAAATATGTCTCAGTTTTCGTACCCTGGTACTCGGGTGCAACATTCCAGACGCTTTACTAACACTCTCCCCACTTGGAGAGTCAGCGCCTTTAACCTCCTGTTTGGCCCAGTTTGCAATTTCTGCGGAAGATGAACAGGAATAGGGAACACCAATGAGAGACTAGCTGGAGGTGTCTGGACGGGCAAATTTAACTCTCATTTCCCACCAGGAAGAGGAAATAACCAAAGGCTCAGCGTGCCGGGCCGGAACCAGATTAGGGCCTGAAGCCATCCTGCGGTGTTGCGGCCAGGTCACAAGAAAGCGAGTTGAAGAAAGGAGCTCAGGGGCACTGTAATTCACAAACCTGCAGAGTTATAAATGACAGCTATCGTCCAAAAATATACTGAAGTAAGGCTGCCAAGAGGACTTGAAAGCGGGGCAGAATTGCAGGAAACCGATTTCAGGAGGTAGACTGGAATTGCCTTGAAAGCATAGGAAAAGAGGCAGAACGTCCACAATGATGCACTTGGCCAAAAAGGGCGTATGCGTTTTTTCCTGAATATATTCAGGAAAAAACGCATACGCCCTTTTTGGCCAACCAAGCAAGCTTGCAAAGGAAATCTGCACTACAATGAAGTCTCACTTCCCCCCCGGTCAAAAGGGCCATCTGAAAAAAGTGTAAAATCCAGAAAGGCAGGACAGGCCATGGAGAACTGGGAGCCTTGTTATGCTGATGGGCGGGATGTAAATTGCCAACAGACACTCGGGAGAAGTGTATGGTGTTTCCTGAAACATCTAAAAAACAAAGCAACAGAGCCTAGGGCACTTCCACTTATGGTCCTATAGCTTAGGGAAATTAAAATCAAAAAGACACAGCCACCCCAAAATTTGGGACGCCTCTGTTTACAAGAACCTCGTTTACTGTACAAGTTCAATATCACAGAAAGTGAAAAATGGATAAAGAACTTGTGGTAGTTACGTACAATGCAGTATCACTCAGCAATGAAATCTATGTCATCAGGCCCGTAGCAGCATAATGAGTGGATTCAGGTACGATGATTCTCACTGAAATAAGTCACACAGAAAAAGAAACATCATAAGATATCAGTAATACACGGAATGTAAACTTGGCTACACAGGAACTGAATTCCAAAACAGAACAGGGTCTCAAATTTAGAAAACCAACTTATGCTTGCTTAAGGGGAAAGGTGAGTTGGGGTGCTACATAAAACCAGAGATTGAAATGAGCACAGATAAAGTTCCTTAAGCCAAATATGGACTAGACAAGAGCTACTCCTTGCTCAACGAAATGGACTCAACACCCCATATTAAACGCCTAAGAATGTACCTGACTAGTAAGTATCTTAAAACCTATGGATTGCTATGTCTCCAAAAGAGAATCAAGCGTGTGTACAGGGGCATAAACGCAGCAGTGATAGGATTGGAGAGGTTTGGTGAGCAAATGAAGACCCTTTGAAGTCATATTGCATGGTACCCATTCCACGGGTCTCAACTCTCCAGGTTTAAGGTATTCTTCCTTCAGCTAAAACATGCATGTGGAACCCAGAGTATGATCAACCATGTGAACGGGAGACGTGTTCAAATATGTCTCAGTTTTCCTCCCCTGGTACTCGGGTGCAACATTCCAGACGCTTTACTAACACTCTCCCCACTTGGAGAGTCAGCGCCTTTAACCTCCTGTTTGGCCCAGTTTGCAATTTCTGCGGAAGATGAACAGGAATAGGGAACACCAATGAGAGACTAGCTGGAGGTGTCTGGACGGGCAAATTTAACTCTCATTTCCCACCAGGAAGAGGAAATAACCAAAGGCTCAGCGTGCCGTGCCGGAACCAGATTAGGGCCTGAAGCCATCCTGCGGTGTTGCGGCCAGGTCACAAGAAAGCCAGTTGAAGAAAGGAGCTCAGGGGCACTGTAATTCACAAACCTGCAGAGTTATAAATGACAGCTATCGTCCAAAAATATACTGAAGTAAGGCTGCCAAGAGGACTTGAAAGCGGGGCAGAATTGCAGGAAACCGATTTCAGGAGGTAGACTGGAATTGCATTGAAAGCATAGGAAAAGAGGCAGAACGTCCACAATGATGCACTTGGCCAAAAAGGGCGTATGCGTTTTTTCCTGAATATATTCAGGAAAAAACGCATACGCCCTTTTTGGCCAACCAAGCAAGCTTTCAAAGGAAATCTGCACTACAATGAAGTCTCACTTCCCCCCCGGTCAAAAGGGCCATCTGAAAAAAGTGTAAAATCCAGAAAGGCAGGACAGGCCATGGAGAACTGGGAGCCTTGTTATGCTGATGGGCGGGATGTAAATTGCCAACAGACACTCGGGAGAAGTGTATGGTGTTTCCTGAAACATCTAAAAAACAAAGCAACAGAGCCTAGGGCACTTCCACTTATGGTCCTATAGCTTAGGGAAATTAAAATCAAAAAGACACAGCCACCCCAAAATTTGGGACGCCTCTGTTTACAAGAACCTCGTTTACTGTACAAGTTCAATATCACAGAAAGTGAAAAATGGATAAAGAACTTGTGGTAGTTACGTACAATGCAGTATCACTCAGCAATGAAATCTATGTCATCAGGCCCGTAGCAGCATAATGAGTGGATTCAGGTACGATGATTCTCACTGAAATAAGTCACACAGAAAAAGAAACATCATAAGATATCACTAATACACGGAATGTAAACTTGGCTACACAGGAACTGAATTCCAAAACAGAACAGGGTCTCAAATTTAGAAAACCAACTTATGCTTGCTTAAGGGGAAAGGTGAGTTGGGGTGCTGCATAAAACCAGAGATTGAAATGAGCACAGATAAAGTTCCTTAAGCCAAATATGGACTAGACAAGAGCTACTCCTTGCTCAACGAAATGGACTCAACACCCCATATTAAACGCCTAAGAATGTACCTGACTAGTAAGTATCTTAAAACCTATGGATTGCTATGTCTCCAAAAGAGAATCAAGCGTGTGTACAGGGGCATAAACGCAGCAGTGATAGGATTGGAGAGGTTTGGTGAGCAAATGAAGACCCTTTGAAGTCATATTGCATGGTACCCATTCCACGGGTCTCAACTCTCCAGGTTTAAGGTATTCTTCCTTCAGCTAAAACATGCATGTGGAACCCAGAGTATGATCAACCATGTGAACGGGAGACGTGTTCAAATATGTCTCAGTTTTCCTCCCCTGGTTCTCGGGTGCAACATTCCAGACGCTTTACTAACACTCTCCCCACTTGGAGAGTCAGCGCCTTTAACCTCCTGTTTGGCCCAGTTTGCAATTTCTGCGGAAGATGAACAGGAATAGGGAACACCAATGAGAGACTAGCTGGAGGTGTCTGGACGGGCAAATTTAACTCTCATTTCCCACCAGGAAGAGGAAATAACCAAAGGCTCAGCGTGCCGGGCCGGAACCAGATTAGGGCCTGAAGCCATCCTGCGGTGTTGCGGCCAGGTCACAAGAAAGCGAGTTGAAGAAAGGAGCTCAGGGGCACTGTAATTCACAAACCTGCAGAGTTATAAATGACAGCTATCGTCCAAAAATATACTGAAGTAAGGCTGCCAAGAGGACTTGAAAGCGGGGCAGAATTGCAGGAAACCGATTTCAGGAGGTAGACTGGAATTGCATTGAAAGCATAGGAAAAGAGGCAGAACGTCCACAATGATGCACTTGGCCAAAAAGGGCGTATGCGTTTTTTCCTGAATATATTCAGGAAAAAACGCATACGCCCTTTTTGGCCAACCAAGCAAGCTTTCAAAGGAAATCTGCACTACAATGAAGTCTCACTTCCCCCCCGGTCAAAAGGGCCATCTGAAAAAAGTGTAAAATCCAGAAAGGCAGGACAGGCCATGGAGAACTGGGAGCCTTGTTATGCTGATGGGCGGGATGTAAATTGCCAACAGACACTCGGGAGAAGTGTATGGTGTTTCCTGAAACATCTAAAAAACAAAGCAACAGAGCCTAGGGCACTTCCACTTATGGTCCTATAGCTTAGGGAAATTAAAATCAAAAAGACACAGCCACCCCAAAATTTGGGACGCCTCTGTTTACAAGAACCTCGTTTACTGTACAAGTTCAATATCACAGAAAGTGAAAAATGGATAAAGAACTTGTGGTAGTTACGTACAATGCAGTATCACTCAGCAATGAAATCTATGTCATCAGGCCCGTAGCAGCATAATGAGTGGATTCAGGTACGATGATTCTCACTGAAATAAGTCACACAGAAAAAGAAACATCATAAGATATCACTAATACACGGAATGTAAACTTGGCTACACAGGAACTGAATTCCAAAACAGAACAGGGTCTCAAATTTAGAAAACCAACTTATGCTTGCTTAAGGGGAAAGGTGAGTTGGGGTGCTGCATAAAACCAGAGATTGAAATGAGCACAGATAAAGTTCCTTAAGCCAAATATGGACTAGACAAGAGCTACTCCTTGCTCAACGAAATGGACTCAACACCCCATATTAAACGCCTAAGAATGTACCTGACTAGTAAGTATCTTAAAACCTATGGATTGCTATGTCTCCAAAAGAGAATCAAACGTGTGTACAGGGGCATAAACGCAGCAGTGATAGGATTGGAGAGGTTTGGTGAGCAAATGAAGAACCTTTGAAGTCATATTGCATGGTACCCATTCCACGGGTCTCAACTCTCCAGGTTTAAGGTATTCTTCCTTCAGCTAAAACATGCATGTGGAACCCAGAGTATGATCAACCATGTGAACGGGAGACGTGTTCAAATATGTCTCAGTTTTCGTACCCTGGTACTCGGGTGCAACATTCCAGACGCTTTACTAACACTCTCCCCACTTGGAGAGTCAGCGCCTTTAACCTCCTGTTTGGCCCAGTTTGCAATTTCTGCGGAAGATGAACAGGAATAGGGAACACCAATGAGAGACTAGCTGGAGGTGTCTGGACGGGCAAATTTAACTCTCATTTCCCACCAGGAAGAGGAAATAACCAAAGGCTCAGCGTGCCGGGCCGGAAACAGATTAGGGCCTGAAGCCATCCTGCGGTGTTGCGGCCAGGTCACAAGAAAGCGAGTTGAAGAAAGGAGCTCAGGGGCACTGTAATTCACAAACCTGCAGAGTTATAAATGACAGCTATCGTCCAAAAATATACTGAAGTAAGGCTGCCAAGAGGACTTGAAAGCGGGGCAGAATTGCAGGAAACCGATTTCAGGAGGTAGACTGGAATTGCCTTGAAAGCATAGGAAAAGAGGCAGAACGTCCACAATGATGCACTTGGCCAAAAAGGGCGTATGCGTTTTTTCCTGAATATATTCAGGAAAAAACGCATACGCCCTTTTTGGCCAACCAAGCAAGCTTGCAAAGGAAATCTGCACTACAATGAAGTCTCACTTCCCCCCCGGTCAAAAGGGCCATCTGAAAAAAGTGTAAAATCCAGAAAGGCAGGACAGGCCATGGAGAACTGGGAGCCTTGTTATGCTGATGGGCGGGATGTAAATTGCCAACAGACACTCGGGAGAAGTGTATGGTGTTTCCTGAAACATCTAAAAAACAAAGCAACAGAGCCTAGGGCACTTCCACTTATGGTCCTATAGCTTAGGGAAATTAAAATCAAAAAGACACAGCCACCCCAAAATTTGGGACGCCTCTGTTTACAAGAACCTCGTTTACTGTACAAGTTCAATATCACAGAAAGTGAAAAATGGATAAAGAACTTGTGGTAGTTACGTACAATGCAGTATCACTCAGCAATGAAATCTATGTCATCAGGCCCGTAGCAGCATAATGAGTGGATTCAGGTACGATGATTCTCACTGAAATAAGTCACACAGAAAAAGAAACATCATAAGATATCACTAATACACGGAATGTAAACTTGGCTACACAGGAACTGAATTCCAAAACAGAACAGGGTCTCAAATTTAGAAAACCAACTTATGCTTGCTTAAGGGGAAAGGTGAGTTGGGGTGCTGCATAAAACCAGAGATTGAAATGAGCACAGATAAAGTTCCTTAAGCCAAATATGGACTAGACAAGAGCTACTCCTTGCTCAACGAAATGGACTCAACACCCCATATTAAACGCCTAAGAATGTACCTGACTAATAAGTATCTTAAAACCTATGGATTGCTATGTCTCCAAAAGAGAATCAAGCGTGTGTACAGGGGCATAAACGCAGCAGTGATAGGATTGGAGAGGTTTGGTGAGCAAATGAAGACCCTTTGAAGTCATACTGCATGGTACCCATTCCACGGGTCTCAACTCTCCAGGTTTAAGGTATTCTTCCTTCAGCTAAAACATGCATGTGGAACCCAGAGTATGATCAACCATGTGAACGGGAGACGTGTTCAAATATGTCTCAGTTTTCGTACCCTGGTACTCGGGTGCAACATTCCAGACGCTTTACTAACACTCTCCCCACTTGGAGAGTCAGCGCCTTTAACCTCCTGTTTGGCCCAGTTTGCAATTTCTGCGGAAGATGAACAGGAATAGGGAACACCAATGAGAGACTAGCTGGAGGTGTCTGGACGGGCAAATTTAACTCTCATTTCCCACCAGGAAGAGGAAATAACCAAAGGCTCAGCGTGCCGGGCCGGAACCAGATTAGGGCCTGAAGCCATCCTGCGGTGTTGCGGCCAGGTCACAAGAAAGCCAGTTGAAGAAAGGAGCTCAGGGGCACTGTAATTCACAAACCTGCAGAGTTATAAATGACAGCTATCGTCCAAAAATATACTGAAGTAAGGCTGCCAAGAGGACTTGAAAGCGGGGCAGAATTGCAGGAAACCGATTTCAGGAGGTAGACGGGAATTGCCTTGAAAGCATAGGAAAAGAGGCAGAACGTCCACAATGATGCACTTGGCCAAAAAGGGCGTATGCGTTTTTTCCTGAATATATTCAGGAAAAAACGCATACGCCCTTTTTGGCCAACCAAGCAAGCTTGCAAAGGAAATCTGCACTACAATGAAGTCTCACTTCCCCCCGGTCAAAAGGGCCATCTGAAAAAAGTGTAAAATCCAGAAAGGCAGGACAGGCCATGGAGAACTGGGAGCCTTGTTATGCTGATGGGCGGGATGTAAATTGCCAACAGACACTCGGGAGAAGTGTATGGTGTTTCCTGAAACATCTAAAAAACAAAGCAACAGAGCCTAGGGCACTTCCACTTATGGTCCTATAGCTTAGGGAAATTAAAATCAAAAAGACACAGCCACCCCAAAGTTTGGGACGCCTCTCTTTACAAGAACCTCGTTTACCGTACAAGTTCAATATCACAGAAAGTGAAAAATGGATAAAGAACTTGTGGTACTTACGTACAATGCAGTATCACTCAGCAATGAAATCTATGTCATCAGGCCCGTAGCAGAATAATGAGTGGATTCAGGTACGATGATTCTCACTGAAATAAGTCACACAGAAAAACAAACATTATAAGATATCACTAATACACGGAATGTAAACTTGGCTACACAGGAACTGAATTCCAAAACAGAACAGGGTCTCAAATTTAGAAAACCAACTTATGCTTGCTTAAGGGGAAAGGTGAGTAGGGGTGCTGCATTAAACCAGAGATTGAAATGAGCACAGATAAAGTTCCTTAAGCCAAATATGGACTAGACAAGAGCTACTCCTTGCTCAACGAAATAGACTCAACACCCCATATTAAACGCCTAAGAATGTACCTGACTAGTAAGTATCTTAAAACCTATGGATTGCTATGTCTCCAAAAGAGAATCAAGCGTGTGTACAGGGGAATAAACGCAGCAGTGATAGGATTGGAGAGGTTCGGTGAGCAAATGAAAACCCTTTGAAGTCATATTGCATGGTACCCATTCCACGGGTCTCAACTCTCCAGGTTTAAGGTATTCTTCCTTCAGCTAAAACATGCATGTGGAACCCAGAGTATGATCAACCATGTGAATGGGAGACGTGTTCAAATATGTCTCAGTTTTCCTCCCCTGGTACTCGGGTGCAACATTCCAGACGCTTTACTAACACTCTCCCCACTTGGAGAGTCAGCGCCTTTAACCTCCTGTTTGGCCCAGTTTGCAATTTCTGAGGAAGATGAACAGGACTAGTGAGAACCAATGAGAGAGTAGCAGGAGGTGTCTGGACGGGCAAATTTAACTCTCATTTCCCACCAGGAAGAGGAAATAACCAAAGGCTCAGCGTGCCGTGCCGGAACCAGATTAGGGCCTGAAGGCATTCTGTGGTGTTGCGGCCAGCTCAAAAGAAAGCGAGTTGAAGAAAGGAGCTCAGGGGCACTGTAATTCACAAACCTGCAGAGTTATAAATGACAGCTATCGTCCAAAAATATACTGAAGTAAGGCTGCCAAGAGGACTTGAAAGCGGGGCAGAATTGCAGGAAACCGATTTCAGGAGGTAGACTGGAATTGCTTTGAAAGCATAGGAAAAGAGGCAGAACGTCCACAATGATGCACTTGGCCAAAAAGGGCGTATGCGTTTTTTCCTGAATATATTCAGGAAAAAACGCATACGCCCTTTTTGGCCAACCAAGCAAGCTTGCAAAGGAAATCTGCACTACAATGAAGTCTCACTTCCCCCCGGTCAAAAGGGCCATCTGAAAAAAGTGTAAAATCCAGAAAGGCAGGACAGGCCATGGAGAACTGGGAGCCTTGTTATGCTGATGGGCGGGATGTAAATTGCCAACAGACACTCGGGAGAAGTGTATGGTGTTTCCTGAAACATCTAAAAAACAAAGCAACAGAGCCTAGGGCACTTCCACTTATGGTCCTATAGCTTAGGGAAATTAAAATCAAAAAGACACAGCCACCCCAAAGTTTGGGACGCCTCTGTTTACAAGAACCTCGTTTACCGTACAAGTTCAATATCACAGAAAGTGAAAAATGGATAAACAACTTGTGGTACTTACGTACAATGCAGTATCACTCAGCAATGAAATCTATGTCATCAGGCCCGTAGCAGCATAATGAGTGGATTCAGGTACGATGATTCTCACTGAAATAAGTCACACAGAAAAAGAAACATCATAAGATATCACTAATACACGGAATGTAAACTTGGCTACACAGGAACTGAATTCCAAAACAGAACAGGGTCTCAAATTTAGAAAACCAACTTATGCTTGCTTAAGGGGAAAGGTGAGTTGGGGTGCTGCATAAAACCAGAGATTGAAATGAGCACAGATAAAGTTCCTTAAGCCAAATATGGAATAGACAAGAGCTACTCCTTGCTCAATGAAATGGACTCAACACCCCATATTAAACGCCTAAGAATGTACCTGACTAGTAAGTATCTTAAAACCTATGGATTGCTATGTCTCCAAAAGAGAATCAAGCGTGTGTACAGGGGCATAAACGCAGCAGTGATAGGATTGGAGAGGTTCGGTGAGCAAATGAAGACCCTTTGAAGTCATATTGCATGGTACCCATTCCACGGGTCTCAACTCTCCAGGTTTAAGGTATTCTTCCTTCAGCTAAAACATGCATGTGGAACCCAGAGTATGATCAACCATGTGAACGGGAGACGTGTTCAAATATGTCTCAGTTTTCCTCCCCTGGTACTCGGGTGCAACATTCCAGACGCTTTACTAACACTCTCCCGACTTGGAGAGTCCGTCCCTTTAATCTCCTGTTTGGCCCAGTTTGCAATTTCTGCGGAAGATGAACAGGAATAGGGAACACCAATGAGAGACTAGCTGGAGGTGTCTGGACGGGCAAATTTAACTCTCATTTCCCACCAGGAAGAGGAAATAACGAAAGGCTCAGCGTGCCGTGCCGGAACCAGATTAGGGCCTGAAGCCATCCTGCGGTGTTGCGGCCAGGTCACAAGAAAGCGAGTTGAAGAAAGGAGCTCAGGGGCACTGTAATTCACAAACCTGCAGAGTTATAAATGACAGCTATCGTCGAAAAATATACTGAAGTAAGGCTGCCAAGAGGACTCGAAAGCGGGGCAGAATTGCAGGAAACCGATTTCAGGAGGTAGACTGGAATTGCATTGAAAGCATAGGAAAAGAGGCAGAACGTCCACAATGATGCACTTGGCCAAAAAGGGCGTATGCGTTTTTTCCTGAATATATTCAGGAAAAAACGCATACGCCCTTTTTGGCCAACCAAGCAAGCTTGCAAAGGAAATCTGCACTACAATGAAGTCTCACTTCCCCCCGGTCAAAAGGGCCATCTGAAAAAAGTGTAAAATCCAGAAAGGCAGGACAGGCCATGGAGAACTGGGAGCCTTGTTATGCTGATGGGCGGGATGTAAATTGCCAACAGACACTCGGGAGAAGTGTATGGTGTTTCCTGAAACATCTAAAAAACAAAGCAACAGAGCCTAGGGCACTTCCACTTATGGTCCTATAGCTTAGGGAAATTAAAATCAAAAAGACACAGCCACCCCAAAGTTTGGGACGCCTCTGTTTACAAGAACCTCGTTTACAGTACAAGTTCAACATCGCAGAAAGTGAAAAATGGATAAAGAAGTTGTGGTATTTACTTACAAAGCAATATCACTCAGCAATGAAATCTATGTCATCAGGCACGTAGCAGCATAATGAGTGGATTCAGGTACGATGATTCTCACTGAAATAAGTCACACAGAAAAAGAAACATCATAAGATATCAGTAATACACGGAATGTAAACTTGGCTACACAGGAACTGAATTACAGAACAGAACAGGGTCTCAAATTTACAAAACCAACTTATGCTTGCTTAAGGGGAAAGGTGAGTTGGGGTGCTGCATAAAACCAGAGATTGAAACGAGCACAGATAAAGTTCCTTAAGCCAAATATGGAATAGACAAGAGCTACTCCTTGCTCAACGAAATGGACTCAACACCCCATATTAAACGCCTAAGGATGTACCTGACTAATAAGTATCTTAAAACCTATGGATTGCTATGTCTCCAAAAGAGAATCAAGCGTGTGTACAGGGGCATAAACGCAGCAGTGATAGGATTGGAGAGGTTCGGTGAGCAAATGAAGACCCTTTGAAGTCATATTGCATGGTACCCATTCCACGGGTCTCAACTCTCCAGGTTTAAGGTATTCTTCCTTCAGCTAAAACACGCATGTGGAACCCAGAGTATGATCAACCATGTGAATGGGAGACGTGTTCAAATATGTCTCAGTTTTCGTACCCTGGTACTCGGGTGCAACATTCCAGACGCTTTACTAACACTCTCCCCACTTGGAGAGTCAGCGCCTTTAACCTCCTGTTTGGCCCAGTTTGCAATTTCTGCGGAAGATGAACAGGAATAGTGAGAACCAATGAGAGACTAGCTGGAGGTGTCTGGACGGGCAAATTTAACTCTCATTTCCCACCAGGAAGAGGAAATAACCAAAGGCTCAGCGTGCCGGGCCGGAACCAGATTAGGGCCTGAAGCCATCCTGCGGTGTTGCGGCCAGCTCAAAAGAAAGCGAGTTGAAGAAAGGAGCTCAGGGGCACTGTAATTCACAAACCTGCAGAGTTATAAATGACAGCTATCGTCCAAAAATATACTGAAGTAAGGCTGCCAAGAGGACTTGAAAGCGGGGCAGAATTGCAGGAAACCGATTTCAGGAGGTAGACTGGAATTGCATTGAAAGCATAGGAAAAGAGGCAGAACATCCACAATGATGCACTTGGCCAAAAAGGGCGTATGCGTTTTTTCCTGAATATATTCAGGAAAAAACGCATACGCCCTTTTTGGCCAACCAAGCAAGCTTGCAAAGGAAATCTGCACTACAATGAAGTCTCACTTCCCCCCGGTCAAAAGGGCCATCTGAAAAAAGTGTAAAATCCAGAAAGGCAGGACAGGCCATGGAGAACTGGGAGCCTTGTTATGCTGATGGGCGGGATGTAAATTGCCAACAGACACTCGGGAGAAGTGTATGGTGTTTCCTGAAACATCTAAAAAACAAAGCAACAGAGCCTAGGGCACTTGCACTTATGGTCCTATAGCTTAGGGAAATTAAAATCAAAAAGACACAGCCACCCCAAAGTTTGGGACGCCTCTGTTTACAAGAACCTCGTTTACAGTACAAGTTCAACATCGCAGAAAGTGAAAAATGGATAAAGAACATGTGGTATTTACTTACAAAGCAATATCACTCAGCAATGAAATCTATGTCATCAGGCCCTTAGCAGCACAATGAGTGGATACAGGTATGATGATTCTAACTGAAATAAGTCACACAGAAAAAGAAACATCATAAGATATCAGTAATACACGGAATGTAAACTTGGCTACACAGGAACTGAATTACAGAACAGAACAGGGTCTCAAATTTAGAAAACCAACTTATGCTTGCTTAAGGGGAAAGCTGAGTTGGGGTGCTGCATAAAACCAGAGATTGAAATGAGCACAGATAAAGTTCCTTAAGCCAAATATGGAATAGACAAGAGCTACTCCTTGCTCAACGAAATGGACTCAACACCGCATATTAAACGCCTAAGAATGTACCTGACTAGTAAGTATCTTAAAACCTATGGATTGCTATGTCTCCGAAAGAGAATCAAGCATGTGTACAGGCGCATAAACGCAGCAGTGATAGGATTGGAGAGGTTCGGTGAACAAATGAAGACCCTTTGAAATCATATTGCATGGTACCCATTCCACGGGTCTCAACTCTCCAGGTTTAAGGTATTCTTCCTTCAGCTAAAACATGCATGTGGAACCCAGATTATAATCAACCGTGTGAATGGGAGACGTGTTCAAATATGTCTCAGTTTTCGTACCCTGGTACTCGGGTGCAACATTCCAGACGCTTTACTAACACTCTCCCCACTTGGAGAGTCAGCGCCTTTAACCTCCTGTTTGGCCCAGTTTTCAATTTCTGCGGAAGATGAACAGGAATAGGGAGAACCAATGAGAGACTAGCTGGAGGTGTCTGGCCGGGCAAATTTAACTCTCATTTCCCACCAGGAAGAGGAATTAACCAAAGGCTCAGCGTGCCGTGCCGGAACCAGATTACGGCCTGAAGCCATCCTGCGGTGTTGCGGCCAGCTCAAAAGAAAGCGAGTTGAAGAAAGGAGCTCAGGGGCACTGTAATTCACAAACCTGCAGAGTTATAAATGACAGCTATCGTCCAAAAATATACTGAAGTAAGGCTGCCAAGAGGACTTGAAAGCGGGGCAGAATTGCAGGAAACCGATTTCAGGAGGTAGACTGGAATTGCATTGAAAGCATAGGAAAAGAGGCAGAACGTCCACAATGATGCACTTGGCCAAAAAGGGCGTATGCGTTTTTTCCTGAATATATTCAGGACAAAACGCATACGCCCTTTTTGGCCAACCAAGCAAGCTTGCAAAGGAAATCTGCACTACAATGAAGTCTCACTTCCCCCCGGTCAAAAGGGCCATCTGAAAAAAGTGTAAAATCCAGAAAGGCAGGACAGGCCATGGAGAACTGGGAGCCTTGTTATGCTGATGGGCGGGATGTAAATTGCCAACAGACACTCGGGAGAAGTGTATGGTGTTTCCGGAAACATCTAAAAAACAAAGCAACAGAGCCTAGGGCACTTCCACTTATGGTCCTATAGCTTAGGGAAATTAAAATCAAAAAGACACAGCCACCCCAAAGTTTGGGACGCCTCTGTTTACAAGAACCTCATTTACCGTTCAAGTTCAATATCACAGAAAGTGAAAAATGGATAAAGAACTTGTGGTACTTACGTACAATGCAGTATCACTCAGCAATGAAATCTATGTCATCAGGCCCGTAGCAGCATAATGAGTGGATTCAGGTACGATGATTCTAACTGAAATAAGTCACACAGAAAATGAAACATCATAAGGTATCACTAATACACGGAATGTGAACTTGGCTACACATGAACTGAATTACAAAACAGAACAGGGTCTCAAGTTTAGAAAACCAACTTATGCCTGCTTAAGGGGAAAGGTGAGTTGGGGTGCTGCATAAAAGCAGAGTTTGAAATTAGCACAGATACCGTTCCATAAGCCAAATATGTAATAGACTAGACCTACCCCTTGCTCAACGAAATGGATTCAACAATGAGGTATCACCTCACACCTGGTAGAATAGGCATCATAGAAAATCTACAAACAAAAAATGCTGGAAAGGGTGTGGAGAAAAGGAACCCTCTTCCACTACTGTTGGGAATATAAATTGATACAGTCATTATGGAGAACAATATGGAATTTCTTATGAAACTAACAATAGAATTACCATATGATACAGCAATCCCAGTACTGGACATATACCCAGACAAAACCATAAATCAAAAAGAGTCATTCACCGCAATGTTCATTGCATCACTATTTACAATATCGAGGTAATGGAAGCAACTTAAATGCCCACAGACAGACGAATGCATAAAGCTGTGGTACATATATAAAATGGAATATTACTAAGCCATGAAAAGGAATGAAATTGGGTCATTTGTAGAGACGTCGATGGATCTAGAGACTGTCATACAGAGTGAAGTAAGTCTGAAAGAGAAAAACAAATCTTGTATATTCATGCATATATGTGGAACCTAGAAAAACTGTACAGATTAACCATTTTGCAAGGCATAAATAGAGCAACAGATGTAGACAACAAACGTATGGACAACAAGGGGGGAAAGCTGTTGGGGGGGTGGTGGTGGGAGGAGTTGAGAGACTGGGATTGGCATGTATACATTTATATGTATAAAATAGATAACCAATAAGAACCTGCTGTATAAAAATATAAAATAAAATTCAAAATTAAAAAGAAATAAAATTTAAAAAATAAAACAAAAAACAATTATTCCCTGCACATACATGTATTTATATGAATAAATTATTTCCATGCTTATATCTGTAAATACAAAAAAGAGGAATAAAATCTACCTTGAACCAAAAACGAAAAAGAGAAAAAAAACACAGAACCCACCAGTTACACAGAGGAAAACCGTATCAGGGCACTTGCTCCAGTTGTAAACAATTCTGAAGTTGGTCAGTGGTGGGGAATCGTCTCCCATTCAGCCAGCAGCCCCCACGCAACAAGCGTCCTCATTGCAAAGCTGGGGCACCGTGCCGAGGCATCTGTGAGTAAACGTGAGCTGAGCCCCGGGCCAGTTGCTGCTGAACTATTCCCACCCGTCCCAGGTAAAACACCTGAATATATACAAGGACTTGAAAGCCTAGAGGAAGGGCCATAGAGCCACACGAGTGACAGCATGCAGGCCGACTTGGTGCCTGCAGGCCAGCCAGGATGGTCCTGGCCCTGGGTGCTCTTCTGGAAGATTTCCATTTCCCTGCCTGAGATACCCGTCCTGTCCCTGCCCCCACGGCTTTTTTCCTTCCTCACCTCTGCCCAGGGAGAAATTCCAGCAGCAGGTATGGGTGACACATCCTCTTCTTTAGCAGGTGGCAGCCTGGCAACTGCTGCAGAAAGTCCAGCAGAGCCCCACTCACACTGGGCCACCCACAAAGCCGTGGCCTCTCACTCCCTCCCACCAGCCCAGCCCCGAGACTGCTGACAGGGCAGAGAAAATGGCGTCAGGCACGGCTGCAGGGGCTCTTGCTGCCTGGAGTGGTATTTATATTGATCTCAACCCAGGCACACCTGGGGAGGGCTGGCCGGCACGGTAAGGCTGCCCAGGTCAGCCAATCATCACCCCTCAGGGGCTCACAGTTGCAGAAAATGGAACTTGCTGAACCGGCCAGGTCCAAGGAACAGGTGTGGGCTCCTGAGAGTCAGGATAGACAAGGGGCTGCAGCTTTGGCTTGTTTTCTAATCATTTTATCTGGCCCATGAGTGGGAGACAACTTCAAGAAAACCCTCTCCTAATGAGAGGAACCCAGGAGTCAGGGAGAGGAGGGGTGGGTGGTGGTTGGAGACAGAGGCCTGGTGCCCCGGGTGCAGTGGAAGTCTCTGGAAGACCAGGTGGAGGGAGGCCTCACGGAGTGATGCCCAGGGTCACAGACCTGTCGCAGCTGCTGTTTGTTAGTTCAAGTCCTGCTCTGAGGTGCTCTGTGTCAGCTCTGAGCGACAGGTGAGCTGGGGGTGCTCTGCAATGAGGGCTATGTGCACGGTTCCTGTGTGCCCAGCCCTGCCACGGTACCTGCAAGGGTAGCTCTGTATCCTGGGAGGGCCCTGACCACGAGAGCCCCGTGGGCTGGGGTGGGGGTGGGGTACCTGCCCAGGTGAGCTCCATATTCTGGGATTGGTCTGACCACGAGAGCCCCATGGGCTGCTGGGGACCTGGTAAAGGATGTCAGGACAGTCAGTGAAGCCACCGAGGATATACCTCCAGTTGCTCCTAATTCCTACACCCTGCTGGTCATTCTACCAACCACCAGGACATGGTATTCTGTATTAGTCTTCAATGATGCCTTCTTTTGTATTCCATTAGTCCCAGAGTCACAAGAAATTTTGGCTTGTGAGTGGCAGGACTCAACATACAACTAAAACAATACTTCCGGGCCGTTCGGCCCCAAGGGTGCAAAAATTCCCACACCATCTTTGGGGAAAGCTTAGCTAAAGACCTAAAAGTTCTACCTCTGGAAAAGGAAACCCTCCTTCAATATGCAGACGACATTCTGATCGCCAGCCCTACTAAGGAGGCCTCTGAACTACCAAGCCAATAAAGGATAGAAGTTGTCCAAGAAAAAGCTCAAATATCACAGACTGCGGTGACCTGCCTGGGCTTCATTCTCACAGAAGGTCAGAGAAGCCCATCCCAGGAAAGGGAAGAAACCATTTTCAGCCTTACCCCTTTCTAAAACTAGAAGACAGCTTAGGGGTTCCTGGGGAGGCCAGGGTTTGCTGCTTCTGGATCCCTAACTACAGTCTACTAGCTGGGCCTCTATATGAAACACTGAAAGGAAAAGATGATGATCCTTTGGAATAGAATCCAGAAGTGGCCTTTCAAGAATGGAAAGAGCAGTCAATTCAGACCCTTGCCCTGGAACTCCCTAATTTAGCTAAACCCTTTGACCTTTACATTCCCGGTGAAAGGTGAATCGCCATTGGAGAATTAGTGCAAAAACTGGGACCACTTGAAATGGAACAATGCAAGAATGCCATCCAGGTAGGATAAACTACGGTCACTAAGGGGCTTGGCCCACTGCCACATCTGGCCAAGATAATGGCGGTATCTAAAAACCTGGAAATCAGCAGCCCAAAAGGCCACCTCCCTCCTAAGGGAAAAGGACCCCACGTGGTGATCCTAACCACCAACCATGCCCTGAAGTTGCAGGGTTCGCTCCGTGGGCACACCGACCTTGAGTGAGGAGGCCCTCCAACTCCAACATCCAGAGAGATAACCGGGGGCAACAGGGCACCATGACGACTCGTGTGAACATCACTTGACCTGGAGTTTCTCTCATAAAACAACAAGAGTGTGTCCCAAAAGAGTAGACTACTGCTTGCAGGACTTACTGCACCCAGAGGGGAGCTAATAATCTTGGCGGGGGAACGGTATATCACACTGTCACCATAGAAAAGCCTACAGACACCGTGATGATGGTGGCCAATAAGACCGGCTGGACTCCTGTTTACTTCAAAAGGCTGTTGACTCAGTGGCCATCATGGTCCTTGATCACCACTGACCCTGGACTGTCTGGGAGTTGAGCGGGCAGGGCTCTGACACCTGGTGCTGTTTGTACGTTAATTCAGGGGCCTAATTGAAGAAAGCGCAGACTACTGGTCAGAGCATCTAGGCTGGCAGAAACGGTCAGCCTAAGGTGGCCGAACAAATGTGGGGCGGGGTGAAACCGGCCCCCACAGCGTCTCTGCACATCTCTTTCCTGGACCCTTAAAGGTCATTAGAATCTATAACACTTCCAATGCTGGTGCTCAGGTGGACGAGCAGGGAGGCAGGGGTCCTGGGGACAATCAACGTCACCGGGAGGCTGCTGGGGAGAAGCTCTGACCCTCGCCCCAGGGTATGAGGGCTCCCAACTCAGCACTCAGCAGTTACAGAAGAAGGGTCTGCACCCTCAGCACTCCAAGAATGAGGAACAGGACAAAAGGCAGAGGAGGGGTTTGTCCCCAGCAAAGCCCATTAAAAATCCCTGGGAGATAAAAATAGAATCTGGGCAATAAAGTCAAGTCTAACCTTTTTTATCCTTTGTGCTTTGTCTAATTTCACGTGCTCCTAGGGTCCCGCATGCAGAGGTTCCACACCCGGCACTTCAGACCAGATTTCCTAGTGCAGAATGGCTGGGTCGACACCTCAGCTCCTGGGGCCCAGTGCAGACTCCACGATATAGAGCCTGAGCTACAGCCAACCCGGCCCTCGAGAGCTCCGCACCCTCCCTCCCACTGACTCTGACAGGATCTCTACACAGCAGCCCAGCCCACAGCCCACAGCCCACAGCCCACGGGGTAGTGCATGCTCTCACCTCTCCATTCTCTGATCAAAATATAAAGTTTCCTTTGCTTGTGAACCAAACTCAGTCTCGATCTGTTGGCCCCAATGACACTGGGCAGGGGGACACTTGTTGGGGTCCACTCTGGAAGATCAGTAACAGAAATTGAGACTATTGTAACCTCAATGAACAGATGTGTGAGCCAAACTGTAGTTAACATAGAACAGTGTATAAGGCTCGGGTAAAATAAGATGTTTCTAACACTTCCATTTGATATTTCCATCACTTTATTATAAGCAAGTTCAGTGAAAAGGTTTGTCTTATTTGTCAGGTCAATATTAGAGAAATGAAGTGATTTCTTTCCAAGGATGTACATCTAATAATCTTGGTTAAACCTTCAATCTTGTTTTAAATGCTTTTCCATTGAAAATGATACCTCTCTTTCAGCTCCCCCATTTCTGAGAAGTATAAAATCTTATAATTTATTATTACCAAAGGGGAAAGGTGGGAGGAGGGATAAATTAACAGTTTGGGATTAACACATACACACTGCTATGTATAAAATAGATCATCAACAAGGAACTACTGTATAGCACAGGGAACTACACTCAACATTTTGCAATAACCTATAAGGGGAAATAATCTGCAAAAGAATAGATATTTTTATTGACATCATCTATCAATGACAGTTAAAGTGTAACCTAAGGGAAGCTGGTGGTGAGTGCTTCTGACCCTGAAGACTTCAATCATCTAAAGTTTGGACTCTGCCTACTTCCCATGGCCCTTAATGAACATATGTGTAGCCGTAACTTAAAAACTTCCCCAGTTTGGGTTTCGGGGAGACACTGATTTTGAAAAAGCCCTGGTGTTCTCCTTACATGAATGGGACTCTTCCTACTGCTAAAACATGTCTGTCACACCCAGAGGATGGTATACCGTCTGATCGGGAAGAGTTTGGAAAAGGCATCTCATCTCCTCATCTCCTGGTGCTCGGGTTCACCCCTCCAGCGTCTTTACTAACAGTCTCCCCACTTGGAGATGTCAGCACTGTCAACATCCTGTTGCGTACAGTTTGGAATTTGTCCAGAGGATGAAGCGGAAGGATGAGGAACAATGAGAGACAAGTCCTAGGTGTTCAGACAGGCACATGTCACTCTAATTTCCAATCAGGAAGACGAATTGACCAAAGGCTAGGGTTGCCCATGGAAACAATATAGGGCTTGAGGAAATCCCGCTGCTTTGTGGCCAGTTCCCATAAACACAAGTTGAACAATGGAACTCAGGGGCAGTAAAATTCACAAAACTGCAGAGTTGAAAATATCCATCACTGAAAAATGTCTTGAGGAAAGTCAGAAAAAAGGACTTGTAAGCAAGGGAGAATGGCAGGAAAGGGATTTGAGGAGGTAGAAAGGACTCGCCATTAAGCACAAGAAAAGGAGCTGAACATTGCCAACATTGCAGTTGGCCAAAAAGGGTGTATGCGTTTTTTTCTGTATATATTCAAGAAAAGGGCATACACTTTTTTAGCCAACCAAACAGATGGGCACTGGAAGTCAATACTACAAAAGATATCACTTCGCATCAGTCAGAAGAGCCATCCTCATAAAGCGTAAACAACAGAAATGCAGGACAGGGCAACGAGAAGAGGGAGCCCTGTGAGACTTATAGTGGAAATGTATATTGCCAACGGCCATTCTGGAGAAGTGTATTGTATTTACTAAAGCATCTAAAAAATGAGCTACAGAGCATAGGGCACTTGCACTCATGGGCGTATATCTTGGGAAAAACAAAAATCGAGAGGACACAGGCACCCCAATGTTTACCCCCTCTCTGTTTAAAAGATCCTCGACTAGGATATAACTTAAATGTCTCTGGAGGGAAAAAATGGATAGAGATGTGGTACTTAGGTAGAGTGGAATATTATTCAGCCTGGAAATCAATGAAATATGGCCAGTTGTAACAACTCCGGAGGAGTTACGTATGATCATTCTAAGTGACAGAATTCAAAAAGAAAAAGACACATATCATAAGATATCACTTAAAGGTGGAATCCAAAATGGCTACACATGAAATAAATTACAAAACAAAAACATAGTCAAATATGTAGAAAACACGCATAAGGCTGCTAAACGGGAAAGGTGGGGAGGGGTGAGGCATCATCCAGGAGGTTGAAATTAGCAAAGATACCATTCCAAATACCAAACTGATAATCAACAAGGCCTACACGGTAGCTAAAAGAACTGCACTCAGCACACTCAAGTCACCGGAAAAGAATATATACGACTGGTAAGAATCTGAAAAAGAATTTATTGATGTCTCTCTGTACGTGAATCAAGTGGATGTACAGCAGCAAGAAACAGAGCTTTGAAAATCAGCTGTAACCAATATAGTAATAAATTGAAAAAAATAAACGACAGAGAGACAGAGAAAACCTCTTACAACTTTTCCTCAGGGACGGTGATGCAACATGGATTGAACACATCTAGACCCACAGCAGGATGAGACATAAGGCTGGAAACTGTTTGCGCTAAGAGAAATGTGAGGTTGGGTGAGGAAATGCACACCCTTTAAAGTAATACTACCTGGTACCCATTCAATGGGTCCCAAATCTGCAGGTTCAAGGGATCTTCCTATAGCTAAAACATGCATGGAAAACCCAGAGGACTGTACACCATGTGATCGGGAGATGTGTCTAAAATGCACCTCATTTATCCTCTCCTGGTGCTCCTGTTCACCATTCCAGCCACGCTACTTAGAATCTCCCCACTTGGAGAATCAGC